>NC_079200.1:2514212-2644212 GCF_029499605.1 Hyla sarda
GAGATCTATATATATATATATATATATATATATACAGAGGAGAGGAGATCTATATATATATATACACAAAGGGAATAAACATGTGTATAGCAAAACCTGTGTTACTGCAATATATATATATATACAGAGGAGAGGAGATATATATATATATATATATATATACAGAAGAGAGGAGATCTATATATATATATACAGAGGAGAGGAGATCTATATATATATATACAGAGGAGAGGAGATCTATATATATATATATACAGAGGAGAGGAGATCTATATATATATATACAGAGGAGAGGAGATCTATATATATACAGAGGAGAGGAGATCTATATATATATATACAGAGGAGAGGAGATCTATATATATATACAGAGGAGAGGAGATCTATATATATATATACAGAGGAGAGGAGATCTATATATATATATACAGAGGAGAGGAGATCTATATATATATATATATATATATACAGAGGAGAGGAGATCTATATATATATATACAGAGGAGAGGAGATCTATATATATATATACAGAGGAGAGGAGATATATATATATATATACAGAGGAGAGGAGATATATATATATATATATATATATATATATACAGAGGAGAGGAGATCTATATATATATATATATATATATATATATATATACACACAAAGGGAATAAACCTGTGTTACTGCAATCCTGTATACTATATACCTACCTATATACCCCTATATACACTGTATACATCTATATACCCCTATATACTTTGTATACATCTATATACCCCTATATACACTGTATACATCTATATACCCCTATATACACTGTATACATCTATATACCCCTATATACACTGTATACATCTATATACCCCTAGATACACTGTATACATCTATATACCCCTATATACACTGTATACATCTATATACCCCTATATACTTTGTATACATCTATATACCCCTATATACACTGTATACATCTATATACCCCTATATACACTGTATACATCTATATACCCCTATATACACTGTGTACATCTATATACCCCTATATACACTGTATACATCTATATACCCCTATATACACTGTATACATCTATATACCCCTATATACACGGTATACATCTATATACCCCTATATACACTGTATACATCTATATACCCCTATATACACTGTATGCATCTATATACCCCTATATACACTGTATACATCTATATACCCCTATATACACTGTATACATCTATATACCCCTATATACACTGTATACATCTATATATCCCTATATACACTGTATACATCTATATACCCCTATATACACTGTATACATCTATATACCCCTATATACACTGTATGCATCTATATACCCCTATATACTTTGTATACATCTATATACCCCTATATACACTGTATACATCTATATACCCCTATATACACTGTATACATCTATATATCCCTATATACACTGTATACATATATATACCCCTATATACACTGTATACATCTATATACCCCTATATACACTGTATACATCTATATGCCCCTATATACACTGTATACATCTACATACCCCTATATACACTGTATACATCTATATACCCCTATATACACTGTATACATCTATATACCCCTATATCCACTGTATACATCTATATACCCCTATATACTCTGTATGCATCTATATACCCCTATATACCCTGTATACATCTATATACCCCTATATACACTGTATACATCTATATACCCCTATATACTCTGTATACATATATATACCCTTATATTCCCTGTATACATCTATATACCCCTATATACACTGTATACATCTATATACCCCTATATACATCTATATACCCCTATATACTCTGTATACATCTATATATCCCTATATACACTGTATACATCTATATACCCCTATATACACTGTATACATCTATACACCGCTATATACTCTGTATACATCTATATACCCTTATATTCCCTGTATACATCTATATACCCCTATATACACTGTATACATCTATATACCCCTATATACATCTATATACACTGTATACATCTATATACCCCTATATACACTGTATACATCTATATACCCCTATATACCCTGTATACATCTATATACCCTCATGGTGGAGGTAGGTCACCACATCTGTACCTACCTACCTATATTCCCTGTATACATCTATCTACCCCTATATACACTGTATACATCTATATACCCCTATATACACTGTATACATCTATATACCCCTATATACCCTGTATACATCTATATACCCTCATGGTGGAGGTAGGTCACTATATATATATATATATATATATATATTTATATATATATAGATCCAAGTTGCAAGAAATCTACCGCTGTTTATATATACACATCTACCTATATACCAACCTACAGCTACCTACCTCTATATACACCTATATACAGTATATACCAACCTACATCTACCTACCACTATATACACCTGTATACAGTATATGCCAACCTACATCTACCTACCTCTATATACAGTATATACCAACCTACTGCTACCTACCTCTATATACAGTATATACCAACCTACTGCTACCTACCTCTATATACACCTATATACAGTATATACCAACCTACATCTACCTACCTCTATATACACCTGTATACATTATATACCAACCTACATCTACCTACCTCTATATACACATATATACCTGTATATACCAACCTACATCTACCTACCTCTATATACAGTATATACCAACCTACTGCTACCTACCTCTATATACAGTATATACCAACCTACTGCTACCTACCTCTATATACACCTATATACAGTATATACCAACCTACATCTACCTACCTCTATATACACCTGTATACATTATATACCAACCTACATCTACCTACCTCTATATACACATATATACCTGTATATACCAACCTACAGCTACCTACCTCTATATACACCTATATACAGTATATACCAACCTACATCTACCTTCCTCTATATACAGTATATACCAACCTACATCTACCTACCTCTATATACACCTATATACAATATATACCAACCTACTGCTACCTACCTTTATATACACCTATATACCTGTATATACCAACCCACAGCTACCTACCTCTATATACAGTATATACCAACCCGCAGCTACCTACCTCTATATACACCTATATACCTGTATATACCAACCCACAGCTACCTACCTCTATATACAGTATATACCAACCCGCAGCTACCTACCTCTATATACACCTATATACAGTATATACCAACCCACAGCTACCTACCTCTATATACACCTATATACCTGTATATACCAACCCACAGCTAACTACCTCTATATACACCTATATACAGTATATACCAACCCACAGCTACCTACCTCTATATACACCTATATACAGTATATACCAACCTACAGCTACCTACCTCTATATACACCTATATACAGTATATACCAACCCACAGCTACCTACCTATAAAAAACAGTATATACCAACCCGCAGCTACCTACCTCTATATACACCTATATACCTGTATATACCAACCCACAGCTACCTACCTCTATATACAGTATATACCAACCCGCAGCTACCTAACTCTATATACACCTATATACCTGTATATACCAACCCACAGCTACCTACCTCTCTATACACCTATATACAGTATATACCAACCCGCAGCTACCTACCTCTATATACACCTATATACAGTATATACCAACCCACAGCTACCTACCTCTATATACACCTATATACAGTATATACCAACCCACAGCTACCTACCTCTATATACAGTATATACCAACCCACAGCTACCTACCTCTATATACAACTATATACAGTATATACCAACCCACAGCTACCTACCTCTATATACACCTATATACAGTATATACCAACCCACAGCTACCTACATCTATATACACCTATATACAATATTTACCAACCCGCAGCTACCTACCTCTATATACACCTATATACAGTATATACCAACCCACAGCAACCTACATCTATATACACCTATATACAGTATATACCAACCTACAGCTATCTACCTCTATATACACCTATATACCTGTATATACCAACCTACAGCTACCTACCTCTATATACACCTATATACAGTATATACCAACCTACAGCTACCTACCTCTATATAACCTATATACTTATATACCAACCTACAGCTACCTACCTCTATATACACCTATATACAGTATATACCAACCCACAGCTACCTCTATATACAGTATATACCAACCTACATCTACCTACCTCTATATACAGTATATACCAACCTACAGCTACCTACCTCTATATACACCTATATACAGTATATACCAACCTAGAGCTACCTACCTCTATATACAGTATATACCAACCTACAGCTACCAACCTCTATATACACCTATATACCTGTATATACCAACCTACAGCTACCTACCTCTATATAACCTATATACCTGTATATACCAACCTACAGCTACCTACCTCTATATACACCTATATACAGTATATACCAACCTACAGCTACCTACCTCTATATACACCTATATACAGTATATACCAACCTACAGCTACCTACCTCTATATAACCTATATACAGTATATACCAACCTACAGCTACCTACCTCTATATACACCTATATACCACAGCTACCTACCTCTTTATACACCTGTGTACAGTATATACCAACCTACATCTACCTACCTCTATATACAGTATATACCAACCTACATCTACCTACCTCTATATACAGTATATACCAACCCACAGCTACCTACCTCTATATACAACTATATACACTATATACCAACCCACAGCTACCTACCTCTATATACACCTATATACAGTATATACCAACCCACAGCTACCTACCTCTATATACAGTATATACCAACCCACAGCTACCTACCTCTATATACAACTATATACAGTATATACCAACCCACAGCTACCTACCTCTATATACACCTATATACAGTATATACCAACCCACAGCTACCTACATCTATATACACCTATATACAATATTTACCAACCCGCAGCTACCTACCTCTATATACACCTATATACAGTATATACCAACCCACAGCAACCTACATCTATATACACCTATATACAGTATATACCAACCTACAGCTATCTACCTCTATATACACCTATATACCTGTATATACCAACCTACAGCTACCTACCTCTATATACACCTATATACAGTATATACCAACCTACAGCTACCTACCTCTATATAACCTATATACTTATATACCAACCTACAGCTACCTACCTCTATATACACCTATATACAGTATATACCAACCCACAGCTACCTCTATATACAGTATATACCAACCTACATCTACCTACCTCTATATACAGTATATACCAACCTACAGCTACCTACCTCTATATACACCTATATACAGTATATACCAACCTAGAGCTACCTACCTCTATATACAGTATATACCAACCTACAGCTACCAACCTCTATATACACCTATATACCTGTATATACCAACCTACAGCTACCTACCTCTATATAACCTATATACCTGTATATACCAACCTACAGCTACCTACCTCTATATACACCTATATACAGTATATACCAACCTACAGCTACCTACCTCTATATACACCTATATACAGTATATACCAACCTACAGCTACCTACCTCTATATAACCTATATACAGTATATACCAACCTACAGCTACCTACCTCTATATACACCTATATACCACAGCTACCTACCTCTTTATACACCTGTGTACAGTATATACCAACCTACATCTACCTACCTCTATATACAGTATATACCAACCTACATCTACCTACCTCTATATACAGTATATACCAACCCACAGCTACCTACCTCTATATACAACTATATACAGTATATACCAACCCACAGCTACCTACCTCTATATACACCTATATACAGTATATACCAACCCACAGCTACCTACCTCTTTATACAGTATATACCAACCCACAGCTACCTACCTCTATATACAACTATATACAGTATATACCAACCCACAGCTACCTACCTCTATATACAACTATATACAGTATATACCAACCTACAGCTACCTACCTCTATATACACCTATATACCACAGCTACCTACCTCTTTATACACCTGTATACAGTATATACCAAACTACAGCTACCTACCTCTATATACACCTATATACAGTATATACCTACCTACAGCTACCTACCTCTATATACACCTATATACAGTATATACCAACCTACAGCTACCTACCTCTATATAACCTATATACTTATATACCAACCTACAGCTACCTACCTCTATATACACCTATATACAGTATATACCAACCCACAGCTACCTCTATATACAGTATATACCAACCTACATCTACCTACCTCTATATACAGTATATACCAACCTACAGCTACCTACCTCTATATACACCTATATACAGTATATACCAACCTAGAGCTACCTACCTCTATATACAGTATATACCAAGCTACAGCTACCAACCTCTATATACACCTATATACAGTATATACCTACCTACAGCTACCTACCTCTATATACACCTATGGAGGCAGCCATCTTTATTATAATCATACAGTTCCTATATATATAACATTTACTGTATATATCTGTGTCACATGTATTGGTGTTGATGTCATCCAGGAGGGGGCGGAGCACATTGCAGTGCATTATGGGAGTATATAGATGAGATGATGCTGTATAATGTATATACTCTTAGTGTCTTGTATATATATCTGTAATAACCCGATATATATATATATGTGGGGGGGGGGGGGGGGGGATTATGGCTGAGAGTTTTGGGGACACATCTGGGTGGAATGAGAGGCCCCTGTATCCCCTGTACCCCCTGTATCCCCTGTATATCTGTACCCCCTGTATACCTGTATATCTGTACGCCCTGTATCTCCTGTATCCCCTGTATACCCTGTACCCCCTGTATCTCCTGTATCCCCTGTATCCCCTGTATATCTGTACCCCCTGTATATCTGTACCCCCTGTATACCTGTATATCTGTACCCCCTGTATACCTGTATATCTGTACCCCCTTTATATCTGTATCCCCTGTATATCTGTACCCCCTGTATATCTGTACCCCCTGTATCCCCTGTATATCTGTACCCCCTGTATATCTGTACCCCCTGTATACCTGTATATCTGTACCCCCTGTATACCTGTATATCTGTACCCCCTTTATATCTGTATCCCCTGTATATCTGTACCCCCTGTATATCTGTACCCCTGTATCCCCTGTATATCTGTACCCCCTGTATATCTGTACCCCCTGTATCCCCTTTATATCTGTACCCCCTGTACCCCCTGTATATCTGTACCCCCTGTATCCCCTGTATATCTGTACCCCCTGTATATCTGTACCCCCTGTATATCTGTATCCCCTGTATATCTGTATCCCCTGTACCCCCTGTATATCTGTACCCCCTGTATCCCCTGTATATCTGTACCCCCTGTATATCTGTACCCCCTGTATATCTGTACCCCCTGTACCCCCTGTATATCTATACCCCCTGTATCCCCTGTATATCTGTACCCCCTGTATCCCCTGTATATCTGTATCCCCTGTATATCTGTACCCCCTGTATCCCCTGTATATCTGTACCCCCTGTATCCCCTGTACCCCCTGTATATCTGTACCCCCTGTATATCTGTACCCCCTGTACCCCCTGTATATCTGTACCCCCTGTATATCTGTACCCCCTGTATCCCCTGTATATCTGTACCCCCTGTATCCCCTGTATATCTGTACCCCTGTATCCCCTGTATATCTGTACCCCCTGTATCCCCTGTATTCCCTGTATATCTGTACCCCCTGTATCCCCTGTACCCCCTGTATATCTGTACCCCCTGTATATCTGTACCCCCTGTACCCCCTGTATATCTGTATCCCCTGTATATCTGTACCCCCTGTATCCCCTGTATATCTGTACCCCCTGTATATCTGTACCCCCTGTATATCTGTACCCCCTGTATCCCCTGTATATCTGTACCCCCTGTATCCCCTGTATATCTGTACCCCCTGTATCCCCTGTATACCTGTATATCTGTACCCCCTGTATCCCCTGTATATCTGTACCCCCTGTACCCCCTGTATATCTGTATCCCCTGTATATCTGTACCCCCTGTATCCCCTGTACCCCCTGTATATCTGTACCCCCTGTATCCCCTGTATATCTGTATCCCCTGTATCCCCTGTATATCTGTATCCCCTGTATATCTGTATCCCCTGTATCCCCTGTATATCTGTACCCCCTGTATATCTGTACCCCCTGTATCCCCTGTACCCCCTGTATATCTGTACCCCTGTATATCTGTACCCCCTGTATCCCCTGTATATCTGTACCCCCTGTATCCCCTGTATATCTGTACCCCCTGTATATCTGTACCCCTTGTATATCTGTACCCCCTGTATATCTGTACCCCCTGTATATCTGTACCCCCTGTACCCCTGTATACCCTGTATCCCCTGTATATCTGTACCCCCTGTATCCCCTGTATATCTGTACCCCCTGTACCCCCTGTATATCTGTATCCCCTGTATATCTGTACCCCCTGTATATCTATACCCCTGTATCCCCTGTATATCTGTACCCCCTGTATCCCCTGTATATCTGTACCCCCTGTATATCTGTACCCCCTGTATCCCCTGTATATCTGTACCCCCTGTACCCCCTGTATATCTGTACCCCCTGTATATCTGTACCCCCTGTATCCCCTGTACCCCCTGTATATCTGTACCCCTTGTATATCTGTACCCCCTGTATATCTGTACCCCTTGTATATCTGTACCCCCTGTATATCTGTACCCCCTGTATATCTGTATATCTGTACCCCCTGTATATCTGTACCCCTTGTATATCTGTACCCCCTGTATATCTGTACCCCCTGTATATCTGTACCCCTTGTATATCTGTACCCCCTGTATATCTGTACCCCCTGTATATCTGTACCCCCTGTATATCTGTACCCCTTGTATATCTGTACCCCCTGTATATCTGTACCCCCTGTATATCTGTACCCCCTGTACCCCCTGTATACCCTGTATCCCCTGTATATTTGTACCCCCTGTATCCCCTGTATATCTGTACCCCCTGTACCCCCTGTATATCTGTACCCCCTGTATCCCTGTATATCTGTACCCCCTGTATCCCCTGTATATCTGTACCCCCTGTATCCCCTGTATATCTGTACCCCCTGTATATCTGTACCCCCTGGATCCCCTGTATATCTGTACCCCCTGTATATCTGTACCCCCTGGATCCCCTGTATATCTGTACCCCCTGTACCCCCTGTATATCTGTACCCCCTGTATATCTGTAACCCCTGTATATCTGTACCCCCTGTACCCCCTGTATACCCTGTATCCCCTGTATATCTGTACCCCCTGTATATCTATACCCCCTGTATCCCCTGTATATCTGTACCCCCTGTATTCCCTGTATATCTGTACCCCCTGTATATCTGTACCCCCTGTATCACCTGTATATCTGTACCCCCTGTACCCCCTGTATATCTGTACCCCCTGTACCCCCTGTATATCTGTACCCCCTGTATATCTGTAACCCCTGTATATCTGTACCCCCTGTATACCCTGTATCCCCTGTATATCTGTACCCCCTGTATCCCCTGTATACCCTGTACCCCCTTGTACCCCTGTATACCCTGTATACCCTGTATCCCCTGTACCCCCTGTATACCCTATATCCCTGTACCCCCTGTATACCCTGTACCCCCTTGTACCCCTGTATACCCTGTATACCCTGTATCCCCTGTACCCCCTGTATACCCTATATCCCTGTACCCCCTGTATCCCCTGTATACCCTATATCCCTGTACCCCCTGTATCCCCCTGTACCCCCTGTATCCCCCTGTACCCCCTGTGTCCCCTATATCCTGGCGGTGGTGTCTACAGCCCTATAGTCCTCGGAGCGGACAGGTCTTATATATATCAGGATCAGACTCTTTGTCCGCCGCTCCTTTCCACCATTATCGTAGAGAAGCTGCCGCCGTGTACACGACGGATCCGGTTACATGTTGTGTATTTACTGCCGCCGGCGCCTCCTTCCATGACATCCAGGCGCAGCAGAGCTCAGGTTGTCATTTGGCGCAATTCCTTATGAACCTGCTATTTCTGATCATTTACATGGGACTGCATGTTAACCTACAGAGTTATTATAGCTCATTGTTGTGAAGCCAACATCCTCATCCTAACTCATTGGAATATCGCGGTGTGTTTACTTCTGGAATTACATAGGACTGCAGACCTACCAATAGAATCATGTTAACTGACTACAATTTTATGTTATCCATGATTTTACATAGGACTGCGTGTCTACCTATAGAGTTGTGTTAACTGATGACATTTTTCCGTGATTTTACATAGGACTGCATATCTACCTATAGAGTTGTGTTAACTAATTAAAACATAATGATATCTGTGATTTTACATAGGACTGCTGATAGGTGAACGCACAGTGCAGTGTTATGTTATGTAGTGTTACATAGGACTGCAGGTTAGCTTATTTTGATATACCTAATTTTACATAGGACTGTGTGTCTACCTATAGAGTAGTGCTAACTGATTACAGTATGATGTGCTATTTGTGATTTTACATAGGACTGCATGTCTGCCTATAGAGTCATATTAACTGATTACAGTATGATGTGCTATTTGTGATTTTACATAGGACTGCATGTCTGCCTATAGTCATATTAACTGATTACAACATAATGGTATCTGTGATTTTACATAGGACTGCAGTTAAGCTCACACACTGAGCAGGGTTATGTACGGTGTTACATAGGACTGCAGGTTTGCTTATTTTAATACATCTAGTTTTACATAGGACTGCAGATAAAACCCTTTTATTATGATGATTATCAGGACAATGCACAGTTTAGCTCTGCTACATCCTGCGATCATGAACAGGGTGTACGCCCCAGCACGCCCCACTATTTGGGAAGACGTTCTCCTTCTTGAGCACAGAGAGCGGTGAATCTGCGGCTCCAGAAATAGACGCTGTATAAATAGACGGAGCGGATAGAAGACGAGGAGACGCCATTGGCTGCCGGAGTCACAGCAAACTGCAGCGTCACCTGTTACTAGAGAAGTGTCCCCGAACAAGGAGGCTGAGATATGGAGGCCGAATGTGAGCGACGCTGCAGGGAGGACGGGGAACATATATATAATATAGAGATCGCACTACAGTATATATATGTAATATAGAGATCACACTGTATTCATATATATAATATAGAGATCACACTGTAATATATATATAATATAGAGATCACACTACGGTATATATATATAATATAGAGATCACACTGTAATATATATATAATATAGAGATCGCACTACAGTATATATATGTAATATAGAGATCACACTGTATTCATATATATAATATAGAGATCACACTGTAATCATATATATATAATATAGAGATCACACTGTAATCATATATAATATAGAGATCACACTGTAATCATATATATATAATATAGAGATCACACTGTAATCATATATAATATAGAGATCACACTGTAATATATATATAATATAGAGATCACACTGTAATCATATATATAATATAGAAATCACACTGTAATATATATATAATATAGAGATCACACTGTAATCATATATATAATATAGAGATCACACTGTAATCATATATATATAATATAGAAATCACACTGTAATATATATATAATATAGAGATCACACTGTAATCATATATATATAATATAGAAATCACACTGTAATCATATATATAATATAGAGATCACAGTGTAATCATATATATAATATAGAGATCACACTGTAATCATATATATAATATAGAGATCACACTGTAATATATATATATAATATAGAGATCACACTGTAATCATATATATATAATATAGAAATCACACTGTAATATATATATAATATAGAGATCACACTGTAATCATATATATATAATATAGAAATCACACTGTAATCATATATATAATATAGAGATCACAGTGTAATCATATATATAATATAGAGATCACACTGTAATCATATATATAATATAGAGATCACACTGTAATATATATATATAATATAGAGATCACACTGTAATCATATATATAATATAGAGATCGTACTGTAATCATATATATAATATAGAGATCACACTGCAATATATATATAATATAGAGATCACACTGTAATCATATATATAATATAGAGATCACAGTGTAATCATATATATAATATAGAGATCACACTGTAATCATATATATAATATAGAGATCACACTGTAATATATATATATATAATATAGAGATCACAGTGTAATCATATATATAATATAGAGATCACACTGTAATCATATATATAATATAGAGATCACACTGTAATCATATATATAATATAGAGATCACACTGTAATCATATATATAATATAGAGATCACACTGTAATATATATAATATAGAGATCACACTGTAATATATATATAATATAGCGATCACACTGTAATCATATATATAATATAGAGATCACTCTGTAATATATATATATATATATATATATAATATAGCGATCACACTGTAATCATATATATAATATAGAGATCACACTGTAATCATATATATAATATAGAGATCACACTGTAATCATATATATAATATAGAGATCACACTGTAATCATATATATAATATAGAGATCACAGTGTAATCATATATATAATATAGAGATCACACTGTAATCATATATATAATATAGAGATCACACTGTAATCATATATATAATATAGAGATCACACTGTAATCATATATATAATATAGAGATCACACTGTAATATATATATATAATATAGCGATCACACTGTAATCATATATATAATATAGAGATCACACTGTAATCATATATATAATATAGAGATCACACTGTAATCATATATATAATATAGAGATCACACTGTAATCATATATATAATATAGAAATCACACTGTAATATATATATAATATAGAGATCACACTGTAATATATATATAATATAGAGATCACACTGTAATCATATATATAATATAGAGATCACACTGTAATATATATATATAATATAGAGATCACACTGTAATCATATATATAATATAGAGATCACACTGTATTCATATATATAACATAGAGATCACACTGTAATATATATATATTGTAGAGATCACACTGTAATCCTATATATAATATAGAGATCGCACTACAGTATATATATATATATATATATATATAATATAGAGATCACACTGTAATCATATATATATATAATATAGAAATCACACTGTAATCATATATATAATATAGAGATCACACTGTAATCATATATAATACAGAGATCACACTGTAATCATATATATAATATAGAGATCATACTGTAATCATATATATATAATATAGAAATCACACTGTAATATATATATATAATATAGAGATCACACTGTAATCATATATATAATATAGAGATCACACTGTAATCATATATATATAATATAGAAATCACACTGTAATATATATATAATATAGAGATCACACTGTAATCATATATATAATATAGAGATCACAGTGTAATCATATATATAATATAGAAATCACACTGTAATATATATATAATATAGAGATCACACTGTAATCATATATATAATATAGAGATCACACTGTAATCATATATATAATATAGAGATCACAGTGTAATCATATATATATAATATAGAAATCACACTGTAATATATATATATAATATAGAGATCACACTGTAATCATATATATAATATAGAGATCACAGTGTAATCATATATATAATATAGAGATCACACTGTAATCATATATATAATATAGAGATCACACTGTAATATATATATATAATATAGAGATCACACTGTAATCATATATATAATATAGAGATCGTACTGTAATCATATATATAATATAGAGATCACACTGTAATATATATATATAATATAGAGATCGTACTGTAATCATATATATAATATAGAGATCACACTGCAATATATATATAATATAGAGATCACACTGTAATCATATATATAATATAGAGATCACAGTGTAATCATATATATAATATAGAGATCACACTGTAATCATATATATAATATAGAGATCACACTGTAATATATATATATATAATATAGAGATCACAGTGTAATCATATATATAATATAGAGATCACACTGTAATCATATATATAATATAGAGATCACACTGTAATATATATATATATATATATATAATATAGCGATCACACTGTAATCATATATATAATATAGAGATCACACTGTAATCATATATATAATATAGAGATCACACTGTAATCATATATATAATATAGAGATCACACTGTAATCATATATATAATATAGAGATCACACTGTAATCATATATATAATATAGAGATCACACTGTAATATATATAATATAGAGATCACACTGTAATATATATATAATATAGCGATCACACTGTAATCATATATATAATATAGAGATCACTCTGTAATATATATATAATATAGAGATCACACTGTAATCATATATATAATATAGAGATCACACTGTAATCATATATATAATATAGAGATCACACTGTAATATATATATATAATATAGCGATCACACTGTAATCATATATATAATATAGAGATCACACTGTAATCATATATATAATATAGAGATCACACTGTAATCATATATAATATAGAGATCACACTGTAATCATATATATAATATAGAAATCACACTGTAATATATATATAATATAGAGATCACACTGTAATATATATATAATATAGAGATCACACTGTAATCATATATATAATATAGAGATCACACTGTAATATATATATATAATATAGAGATCACACTGTAATCATATATATAATATAGAGATCACACTGTATTCATATATATAACATAGAGATCACACTGTAATATATATATATTGTAGAGATCACACTGTAATCCTATATATAATATAGAGATCGCACTACAGTATATATATATATATATATATATATATATAATATAGAGATCACACTGTAATCATATATATATATAATATAGAAATCACACTGTAATCATATATATAATATAGAGATCACACTGTAATCATATATAATACAGAGATCACACTGTAATCATATATATAATATAGAGATCATACTGTAATCATATATATATAATATAGAAATCACACTGTAATATATATATAATATAGAGATCACACTGTAATCATATATATAATATAGAGATCACACTGTAATCATATATATATAATATAGAAATCACACTGTAATATATATATAATATAGAGATCACACTGTAATCATATATATAATATAGAGATCACAGTGTAATCATATATATAATATAGAAATCACACTGTAATATATATATAATATAGAGATCACACTGTAATCATATATATAATATAGAGATCACACTGTAATCATATATATAATATAGAGATCACAGTGTAATCATATATATATAATATAGAAATCACACTGTAATATATATATAATATAGAGATCACACTGTAATCATATATATAATATAGAGATCACAGTGTAATCATATATATAATATAGAGATCACACTGTAATCATATATATAATATAGAGATCACACTGTAATATATATATATAATATAGAGATCACACTGTAATCATATATATAATATAGAGATCGTACTGTAATCATATATATAATATAGAGATCACACTGTAATATATATATATATATATAGCGATCACACTGTAATCATATATATAATATAGAGATCACACTGTAATCATATATATATTATAGAGATCACACTGTAATATATATATATATAATATAGAGATCACACTGTAATCATATATATAATATAGAGATCACACTGTAATCATATATATAATATAGAGATCACACTGTAATATATATATATAATATAGCGATCACACTGTAATCATATATATAATATAGAGATCACACTGTAATCATATATATAATATAGAGATCACACTGTAATCATATATATAATATAGAGATCACACTGTAATCATATATATAATATAGAGATCACACTGTAATATATATATAGAATATAGAGATCACACTGTAATATATATATAATACAGAGATCGCACTACAGTATATATATGTAATATAGAGATCACACTGTATTCATATATATAATATAGAGATCACACTGTAATCATATATATATAATATAGAGAATCACACTGTAATCATATATATAATATAGAGATCACACTGTAATCATATATATAATATAGAGATCACACTGTAATCATATATATAATATAGAGATCACACTGTAATATATATGTAATATAGAGATCACACTGTATTCATATATATAATATAGAGATCACACTGTAATATATATATATAATATAGAGATCACACTGTAATCATATATATAATATAGAGATCACACTGTAATCATATATATAATATAGAGATCACACTGTAATATATATATATAATATAGAGATCACACTGTAATCATATATATAATATAGAGATCACACTGTATTCATATATATAACATAGAGATCACACTGTAATATATATATATTGTAGAGATCACACTGTAATCCTATATATAATATAGAGATCGCACTACAGTATATATATATATATATATATATATATATATATATAATATAGAGATCACACTGTAATCATATATATATATAATATAGAAATCACACTGTAATCATATATATAATATAGAGATCACACTGTAATCATATATAATACAGAGATCACACTGTAATCATATATATAATATAGAGATCATACTGTAATCATATATATATAATATAGAAATCACACTGTAATATATATATAATATAGAGATCACACTGTAATCATATATATAATATAGAGATCACACTGTAATCATATATATATAATATAGAAATCACACTGTAATATATATATAATATAGAGATCACACTGTAATCATATATATAATATAGAGATCACAGTGTAATCATATATATAATATAGAAATCACACTGTAATATATATATAATATAGAGATCACACTGTAATCATATATATAATATAGAGATCACACTGTAATCATATATATAATATAGAGATCACAGTGTAATCATATATATATATAATATAGAAATCACACTGTAATATATATATAATATAGAGATCACACTGTAATCATATATATAATATAGAGATCACAGTGTAATCATATATATAATATAGAGATCACACTGTAATCATATATATAATATAGAGATCACACTGTAATATATATATATAATATAGAGATCACACTGTAATCATATATATAATATAGAGATCGTACTGTAATCATATATATAATATAGAGATCACACTGTAATATATATATATAATATAGCGATCACACTGTAATCATATATATAATATAGAGATCACACTGTAATCATATATATAATATAGAGATCACACTGTAATATATATATATATAATATAGAGATCACACTGTAATCATATATATAATATAGAGATCACACTGTAATCATATATATAATATAGAGATCACACTGTAATATATATATATATAATATAGCGATCACACTGTAATCATATATATAATATAGAGATCACACTGTAATCATATATATAATATAGAGATCACACTGTAATCATATATATAATATAGAGATCACACTGTAATCATATATATAATATAGAGATCACACTGTAATATATATATAGAATATAGAGATCACACTGTAATATATATATAATATAGAGATCGCACTACAGTATATATATGTAATATAGAGATCACACTGTATTCATATATATAATATAGAGATCACACTGTAATCATATATATAATATAGAAATCACACTGTAATCATATATATAATATAGAGATCACACTGTAATCATATATATAATATAGAGATCACACTGTAATCATATATATAATATAGAGATCACACTGTAATATATATGTAATATAGAGATCACACTGTATTCATATATATAATATAGAGATCACACTGTAATATATATATATAATATAGAGATCACACTGTAATCATATATATAATATAGAGATCACACTGTAATATATATATATAATATAGAGATCACACTGTAATCATATATATAATATAGAGATCACACTGTAATCATATATATAATATAGAGATCACACTGTAATCATATATATAATATAGAGATCACACTGTAATCATATATATAATATAGAGATCACACTGTAATCATATATATAATATAGAGATCACACTGTATTCATATATATAACATAGAGATCACACTGTAATATATATATATTGTAGAGATCACACTGTAATCCTATATATAATATAGAGATCGCACTACAGTATATATATATATATATATATAATATAGAGATCACACTGTAATCATATATATATATATATAATATAGAAATCACACTGTAATCATATATATAATATAGAGATCACACTGTAATCATATATAATATAGAGATCACACTGTAATCATATATATAATATAGAGATCATACTGTAATCATATATATATAATATAGAAATCACACTGTAATATATATAATATAGAGATCACACTGTAATCATATATATAATATAGAGATCACACTGTAATCATATATATATAATATAGAAATCACACTGTAATATATATATAATATAGAGATCACACTGTAATCATATATATAATATAGAGATCACAGTGTAATCATATATATATAATATAGAAATCACACTGTAATATATATATAATATAGAGATCACACTGTAATCATATATATAATATAGAGATCACACTGTAATCATATATATATAATATAGAAATCAAACTGTAATATATATATATAATATAGAGATCACACTGTAATCATATATATAATATAGAGATCACACTGTAATCATATATATATAATATAGAAATCACACTGTAATATATATATAATATAGAGATCACAGTGTAATCATATATATAATATAGAGATCACACTGTAATCATATATATAATATAGAGATCACACTGTAATCATATATATAATATAGAGATCACACTGTAATCATATATATAATATAGAGATCACACTGTAATATATATATAGAATATAGAGATCACACTGTAATATATATATAATATAGAGATCGCACTACAGTATATATATGTAATATAGAGATCACACTGTATTCATATATATAATATAGAGATCACACTGTAATCATATATATATAATATAGAAATCACACTGTAATCATATATATAATATAGAGATCACACTGTAATCATATATATAATATAGAGATCACACTGTAATCATATATATAATATAGAGATCACACTGTAATATATATGTAATATAGAGATCACACTGTATTCATATATATAATATAGAGATCACACTGTAATATATATATATAATATAGAGATCACACTGTAATCATATATATAATATAGAGATCACACTGTATTCATATATATAACATAGAGATCACACTGTAATATATATATATTGTAGAGATCACACTGTAATCCTATATATAATATAGAGATCGCACTACAGTATATATATATATATATATATAATATAGAGATCACACTGTAATCATATATATATATATATATAATATAGAAATCACACTGTAATCATATATATAATATAGAGATCACACTGTAATCATATATAATATAGAGATCACACTGTAATCATATATATAATATAGAGATCATACTGTAATCATATATATATAATATAGAAATCACACTGTAATATATATAATATAGAGATCACACTGTAATCATATATATAATATAGAGATCACACTGTAATCATATATATATAATATAGAAATCACACTGTAATATATATATAATATAGAGATCACACTGTAATCATATATATAATATAGAGATCACAGTGTAATCATATATATATAATATAGAAATCACACTGTAATATATATATAATATAGAGATCACACTGTAATCATATATATAATATAGAGATCACACTGTAATCATATATATATAATATAGAAATCAAACTGTAATATATATATATAATATAGAGATCACACTGTAATCATATATATAATATAGAGATCACACTGTAATCATATATATATAATATAGAAATCACACTGTAATATATATATAATATAGAGATCACAGTGTAATCATATATATAATATAGAGATCACACTGTAATCATATATATAATATAGAGATCACACTGTAATCATATATATATATAATATAGAGATCACACTGTAATCATATATATAATATAGAGATCGTACTGTAATCATATATATAATATAGAGATCACACTGCAATATATATATAATATAGAGATCACACTGTAATCATATATATAATATAGAGATCACAGTGTAATCATATATATAATATAGAGATCACACTGTAATCATATATATATAATATAGAGATCACACTGTAATATATATATATAATATAGAGATCACACTGTAATCATATATATAATATAGAGATCACACTGTAATCATATATATAATATAGAGATCACACTGTAATATATATATATAATATAGCGATCGCACTGTAATCATATATATAATATAGAGATCACACTGTAATCATATATATAATATAGAGATCACACTGTAATCATATATATAATATAGAGATCACACTGTAATCATATATATAATATAGAGATCACACTGTAATATATGTATAATATAGAAATCACACTGTAATATATAATATAGAGATCACACTGTAATATATATATAATATAGCGATCACACTGTAATCATATATATAATATAGAGATCACTCTGTAATATATATATAATATAGAGATCACACTGTAATCATATATATAATATAGAGATCACACTGTAATCATATATATATAATATAGAAATCACACTGTAATATATATATAATATAGCGATCACACTGTAATCATATATATAATATAGAGATCACTCTGTAATATATATATAATATAGAGATCACACTGTAATCATATATATAATATAGAGATCACACTGTAATCATATATAATATAGAGATCACACTGTAATCATATATATAATATAGATATCACACTGTAATCATATATATAATATAGAGATCACACTGTAATCATATATATAATATAGAGATCACACTGTAATATATATATAATATAGATATCACACTAATCATATATATAATATAAAGATCGCACTGTAATCATATATATAATATAGAGATCACACTGTAATCATATATATAATATAGAGATCACACTGTAATATATATATAATATAGAGATCACACTGTAATATATATATAATATAGAGATCACTCTGTAATATATATATAATATAGAGATCACACTGTAATCATATATATAATATAGAGATCACACTGTAATCATATATATATAATATAGAAATCACACTGTAATATATATATAATATAGCGATCACACTGTAATCATATATATAATATAGAGATCACTCTGTAAAATATATATAATATAGAGATCACACTGTAATCATATATATAATATAGAGATCACACTGTAATCATATATAATATAGAGATCACACTGTAATCATATATATAATATAGATATCACACTGTAATCATATATATAATATAGAGATCACACTGTAATCATATATATAATATAGAGATCACACTGTAATATATATATAATATAGATATCACACTAATCATATATATAATATAAAGATCGCACTGTAATCATATATATAATATAAAGATCGCACTGTAATCATATATATAATATAGAGATCACACTGTAATCATATATATAATATAGAGATCACACTGTAATCATATATATAATATAGAGATCACACTGTAATCATATATATAATATAGAGATCACACTGTATTCATATATATAATATAGAGATCACACTGTACTATATATATAATATAGAGATCACACTGTAATCATATATATAATATAGAGATCACACTGTAATCATATATATAATATAGAGATCACACTGTAATCATATATATATAATATAGAAATCACACTGTAATCATATATATAATATAGAGATCACAGTGTAATCATATATATATAATATAGAGATCACACTGTAATCATATATATAATATAGAGATCACACTGTAATATATATATATAATATAGAGATCACACTGTAATCATATATATAATATAGAGATCACACTGTAATCATATATATAATATAAAGATCACACTGTACTATATATATATAATATAGAGATCACACTGTAATCATATATATAATATAGAGATCACACTGTAATCATATATAATATAGAGATCACACTGTAATATATATATAATATAGAGATCACACTGTAATCATATATATAATATAGAGATCGTACTGTAATCATATATATAATATAGAGATCACACTGTAATATATATATAATATAGAGATCATACTGTAATCATATATATATAATATAGAAATCACACTGTAATCATATGTATAATATAGAGATCACACTGTAATATATATATAATATAGAGATCACACTGTAATCATATATATAATATAGAGATCACACTGTAATCATATATATAATATAGAGATCACACTGTAATCATATATATAATATAGAGATCACACTGTAATCATATATATAATATAGTGATCACACTGTAATATATATATAATATAGAGCTCACACTGTAATATATATATATAATATAGAGATCACACTGTAATCATATATATAATATAGAGATCACACTGTAATCATATATATAATATAGAGATCACACTGTAATCATATATATAATATAGAGATCGTACTGTAATCATATATATAATATAGAGATCACACTGTAATATATATATAATATAGAGATCACACTGTAATCATATATATAATATAGAGATCACACTGTAATCATATATATAATATAGAGATCACACTGTAATCATATATATAATATAGTGATCACACTGTAATATATATATAATATAGAAATCACACTGTAATATATATATAATATAGAGATCACACTGTAATATATATATAATATAGAGATCACACTGTAATATATATATAATATAGAGATCACACTGTAATATATATATAATATAGAGATAACACTGTAATCATATATATGATATAGAGATCACACTGTAATCATATATAATATAGAGATCACACTGTAATCATATATATAATATAGAAATCACACTGTAATATATATATAATATAGAGATCACACTGTAATCATATATAATATAGAGATCACACTGTAATCATATATATAATATAGAAATCACACTGTAATATATATAATATAGAGATCACACTGTAATATATATATAATATAGAGATCACACTGTAATATATATAATATAGAGATCACACTGTAATATATATATAATATAGAGATCACACTGTAATATGTATATAATATAGAGATCACACTGTAATCATATATAATATAGAGATTGTACTGTAAACATATATATAATATAGAGATCACACTGTAATCATATATATAATATAGAGATCACACTGTAATCATATATATAATATAGTGATCACACTGTAATATATATATAATATAGAAATCACACTGTAATCATATATATAATAAAGAGATCACACTGTAATCATATATATATATATATATAATATAGAAATCACACTGTAATATATATATATAATATAGAGATCACACTGTAATATATATATAATATAGAGATCACACTGTAATATATATATAATATAGAGATCACACTGTAATATATATATAATATAGAGATCACACTGTAATCATATATATAATATAGAGATCACACTGTAATCATATATATAATATAGAGATCACACTGTAATATATATATAATATAGAGATCACACTGTAATCATATATATATATGTCACGATGCCGGCTGGCAGGTAGTGGATCCTCTGTGCCAGAGAGGGATTGGCGTGGACCGTGCTAGTGGATCGGTTCTAAGTCACTACAGGTTTTCACCAGAGCCCGCCGCAAAGCGGGATGGTCTTACTGCGGCGGTAGTGACCAGGTCGTATCCACTAGCAACGGCTCAACCTCTCTGACTGCTGAAGATAGGCGCGGTACAAGGGAGTAGACAGAAGCAAGGTCGGACGTAGCAGAAGGTCGGGGCAGGCAGCAAGGATCGTAGTCGGGGGCAACGGCAGGAGGTCTGGAACACAGGCTAGGAACACACAAGGAAACGCTTTCACTGGCACAATGGCAACAAGATCCGGCGAGGGAGTGAAGGGGAAGTGAGGTATAAATAGGGAGTGCACAGGTGAACACACTAATTGGAACCACTGCGCCAATCAGCGGCGCAGTGGCCCTTTAAATCGCAGAGACCCGGCGCGCGCGCGCCCTAGGGAGCGGGGCCGCGCGCGCCGGGACAGGACAGACGGAGAGCGAGTCAGGTACGGGAGCCGGGATGCGCATCGCGAGCGGGCGCTACCCGCATCGCGAATCGCATCCCGGCTGGAGACGGTATCGCAGCGCACCGGGTCAGTGGAGCTGCCCGGAGCGCTGCGGTAGCGAGAGAGAAGCGAGCGCTCCGGGGAGGAGCGGGGACCCGGAGCGCTCGGCGTAACAGTACCCCCCCCCCTTGGGTCTCCCCCTCTTCTTAGAGCCTGAGAACCTGAGGAGCAGACTTTTGTCTAGGATGTTGTCCTCAGGTTCCCAGGATCTCTCTTCAGGTCCACAGCCCTCCCAATCCACCAAAAAGAACCTTTTTCCTCTGACCGTCTTGGAGGCCAGTATCTCTTTCACTGAGAAGACGTCAGAAGAACCGGAGACAGGAGTGGGAGAAACTAATTTGGGAGAGAAACGGTTGTTGATGAGTGGTTTAAGAAGAGAGACATGAAAGGCATTAGGAATACGGAGAGAAGGAGGAAGAAGAAGTTTGTAAGAGACGAGATTAATTTGGCACAAGACTTTGAAAGGACCAAGATAGCGTGGACCCAGTTTGTAACTGGGGACACGAAAGCGGACATATTTAGCGGAGAGCCATACCTTGTCTCCGGGAGCAAAAATGGGGGGAGCTCTTCTTTTCTTATCGGCAAACTTTTTCATGCGAGATGAAGCCTGTAAAAGAGAATCTTGGGTCTCTTTCCATATGGTGGAAAGATCACGAGTCACTTCATCTACAGCGGGCAAACCAGAGGGCAAGGGAGTAGGGAGGGGGGGAAGAGGGTGACGGCCGTACACCACGAAAAATGGGGATTTGGAGGAAGATTCAGAGACTCTAAAGTTATACGAGAATTCGGCCCATGGTAGAAGATCTGCCCAATCATCCTGGCGGGAGGAAACAAAATGTCGTAAATAATCACCCAAGACCTGGTTAATTCTTTCTACTTGTCCATTGGATTGAGGATGATATGCAGAAGAAAAGTTTAATTTAATCTTGAGTTGTTTACAGAGAGCCCTCCAGAATTTTGACACGAATTGGACGCCTCTATCCGAGACGATCTGTGTGGGCAACCCGTGAAGACGAAAAATGTGTACAAAAAATTGTTTAGCCAACTGAGGCGCTGAAGGAAGACCAGGAAGAGGGATGAAATGTGCCATCTTGGAGAATCGATCAACGACCACCCAAACAACAGTGTTGCCACGGGATGGGGGTAGGTCTGTAATAAAATCCATACCAATCAGAGACCAAGGCTGTTCAGGGACAGGCAGAGGATGAAGAAAACCAGCGGGCTTCTGGCGAGGAGTCTTATCCCGGGCACAGACAGTGCAGGCTCGCACAAAGTCCACGACATCCGTCTCCAGAGTCGGCCACCAATAGAAGCGAGAGATGAGTTGCACAGATTTCTTGATGCCTGCATGACCTGCGAGATGGGAAGAGTGACCCCATTTGAGGATTCCGAGGCGTTGGCGTGGAGAGACGAAGGTCTTTCCTGGAGGAGTTTGCCTGATGGAGGCTGGAGAAGTGGAAATCAGGCAGTCAGGAGGAATGATGTGTTGCGGAGAGAGTTCAACTTCCGAGGCATCCGAGGAACGAGAGAGAGCATCGGCCCTAATGTTCTTATCGGCAGGCCGAAAGTGAATTTCAAAATTAAATCGGGCAAAGAACAGAGACCACCTGGCCTGGCGAGGATTCAGCCGTTGGGCAGACTGGAGATAGGAGAGGTTCTTGTGATCGGTGTAAATAATAACTGGAAATCTTGATCCCTCCAGCAGATGCCTCCATTCCTCAAGTGCTAATTTAATGGCTAGAAGCTCTCGATCCCCGATGGAGTAGTTCCTCTCCGCCGGAGAGAAGGTCCTAGAAAAAAAACCACAAGTAACAGCATGCCCGGAATAATTTTTTTGTAGAAGGACCGCTCCAGCTCCTACAGAGGAGGCATCAACCTCCAATAGGAAGGGTTTAGATGGGTCAGGTCTGGAGAGCACGGGAGCCGAAGAAAAGGCAGACTTGAGCCGTTTAAAGGCGTCTTCCGCTTGAGGAGGCCAAGACTTGGGATTGGCATTTTTTTTGGTTAAAGCCACGATAGGGGCCACAACGGTAGAAAAATGTGGAATAAATTGCCTGTAATAATTGGCGAACCCCAAAAAACGTTGGATAGCACGGAGTCCGGAGGGGCGTGGCCAATCTAAGACGGCAGAGAGTTTGTCTGGATCCATTTGTAGTCCCTGGCCAGAGACCAAGTATCCTAGGAAAGGAAGAGATTGGCATTCAAACAGACATTTCTCTATCTTGGCATAAAGTTGATTGTCACGAAGTCTCTGAAGAACCATACGGACATGCTGGCGGTGTTCTTCTAGATTGGCAGAAAAAATCAGGATATCGTCCAGATATACAACAACACAGGAGTATAAGAGATCACGAAAAATTTCATTAACAAAGTCTTGGAAGACGGCAGGGGCGTTGCACAGGCCAAAGGGCATGACCAGATACTCAAAGTGTCCATCTCTAGTGTTAAATGCCGTTTTCCATTCATCCCCCTCTCTGATGCGGATGAGATTATAAGCACCTCTTAAGTCCAGTTTGGTAAAGATGTGGGCACCTTGGAGGCGATCAAAGAGTTCAGAGATGAGGGGTAGGGGGTAGCGGTTCTTTACCGTGATTTTATTAAGACCGCGGTAGTCAATGCAAGGACGTAGAGAGCCATCTTTTTTGGACACAAAGAAAAATCCGGCTCCGGCAGGAGAGGAGGATTTACGGATAAAGCCTTTTTTTTAATTTTCCTGGATGTACTCCGACATAGCAAGAGTCTCTGGGGCGGACAGAGGATAGATTCTGCCCCGGGGTGGAGTAGTGCCCGGGAGGAGGTCAATAGGACAATCATAAGGCCTGTGAGGAGGTAGAGTCTCAGCTTGTTTTTTGCAAAAAACATCCGCAAAGTCCATATAGGCCTTAGGAAGGCCGGTTACAGGGGGAACCACAGAGTCACGGCAAGGGGTACTGGGAACCGGTTTTAGGCAGTCCTTGAAACAAGAGGGCCCCCAACTCTTGATCTCCCCAGTGGACCAATCCAGGGTTGGGGAATGGAGTTGAAGCCAGGGTAGTCCAAGGAGGATTTCGGAAGTGCAATTGGGGAGGACCAAAAATTCAATCTTCTCGTGATGAGGTCCGATGCACATTAGAAGGGGCTCCGTGCGGAAACGTATGGTACAGTCCAATCTTTCATTGTTTACACAATTGATGTAGAGGGGTCTGGCGAGACTGGTCACCGGGATGTTGAACCTGTTGACGAGAGAGGCCAAAACAAAATTTCCTGCAGATCCGGAATCCAAGAAGGCCATAGTAGAGAAGGAGAAGGCAGAGGCAGATATCCGCACAGGCACAGTAAGACGTGGAGAAGCAGAGTAGACATCAAGGACTGTCTCACCTTTGTGCGGAGTCAGCGTACGTCTTTCCAGGCGGGGAGGACGGATAGGACAATCCTTCAGGAAGTGTTCGGTACTGGCACAGTACAGGCAGAGATTCTCCATGCGGCGTCGTGTCCTCTCTTGAGGTGTCAGGCGAGACCGGTCGACCTGCATAGCCTCCACGGCGGGAGGCACAGGAACGGATTGCAGGGGACCAGAGGAGAGAGGAGCCGGGGAGAAAAAACGCCTTGTGCGAACAAAGTCCATATCCTGGCGGAGCTCCTGACGCCTTTCGGAAAAACGCATGTCAATGCGAGTGGCAAGATGGATGAGTTCATGTAGGTTAGCAGGGATTTCTCGTGCGGCCAGAACATCTTTAATGTTGCTGGATAGGCCTTTTTTAAAGGTCGCGCAGAGGGCCTCATTATTCCAGGATAATTCTGAAGCAAGAGTACGGAATTGTACGGCGTACTCGCCAACGGAAGAATTACCCTGGACCAGGTTCAACAGGGCAGTCTCAGCAGAAGAGGCTCGGGCAGGTTCCTCAAAGACACTTCGAATTTCCGAGAAGAAGGAGTGTATAGAGGCAGTGACGGGGTCATTGCGGTCCCAGAGCGGTGTGGCCCATGACAGAGCTTTTCCAGACAGAAGGCTGACTACGAAAGCCACCTTAGACCTTTCAGTAGGGAACTGGTCCGACATCATCTCCAAGTGCAGGGAACATTGGGAAAGAAAGCCACGGCAGAATTTAGAGTCCCCATCAAATTTATCCGGCAAGGATAGTCGTAGACCAGAAGCGGCCACTCGCTGCGGAGGAGGTGCAGGAGCTGGCGGAGGAGATGATTGCTGAAGCTGTGGTAGTAGCTGCTGTAGCATCACGGTCAGTTGAGACAGCTGTTGGCCTTGTTGCGCTATCTGTTGTGACTGCTGGGCGACCACCGTGGTGAGGTCGGCGACAACTGGCAGAGGAACTTCAGCGGGATCCATGGCCGGATCTACTGTCACGATGCCGGCTGGCAGGTAGTGGATCCTCTGTGCCAGAGAGGGATTGGCGTGGACCGTGCTAGTGGACCGGTTCTAAGTCACTACTGGTTTTCACCAGAGCTTGCCGCAAAGCGGGATGGTCTTGCTGCGGCGGTAGTGACCAGGTCGTATCCACTAGCAACGGCTCAACCTCTCTGACTGCTGAAGATAGGCGCGGTACAAGGGAGTAGACAGAAGCAAGGTCGGACGTAGCAGAAGGTCGGGGCAGGCAGCAAGGATCGTAGTCGGGGGCAACGGCAGGAGGTCTGGAACACAGGCTAGGAACACACAAGGAAACGCTTTCACTGGCACAATGGCAACAAGATCCGGCGAGGGAGTGAAGGGGAAGTGAGGTATAAATAGGGAGTGCACAGGTGAACACACTAATTGGAACCACTGCGCCAATCAGCGGCGCAGTGGCCCTTTAAATCGCAGAGACCCGGCGCGCGCGTGCCCTAGGGAGCGGGGCCGCGCGCGCCGGGACAGGACAGACGGAGAGCGAGTCAGGTACGGGAGCCGGGATGCGCATCGCGAGCGGGCGCTACCCGCATCGCGAATCGCATCCCGGCTGGAGACGGTATCGCAGCGCACCGGGTCAGTGGAGCTGCCCGGAGCGCTGCGGTAGCGAGAGAGAAGCGAGCGCTCCGGGGAGGAGCGGGGACCCGGAGCGCTCGGCGTAACAATATAATATAGAAATCACACTGTAATATATATATAATATAGAGATCACACTGTAATCATATATAATATAGAGATCACACTGTAATATATATATATAATATAGAGATCACACTGTAATATATATATAATATAGAGATCACACTGTAATCATATATAATATAGAGATCACACTGTAATATATATATAATATAGAGATCACACTGTAATCATATATATATAATATAGAGTTCACACTGTAATCATATATATAATATAGAGATCACACTGTAATCATATATATAATATAGAGATCACTCTGTAATATATATATAATATAGAGATCACACTGTAATATATATATAATATAGAGATCACACTGTAATCATATATATATAATATAGAGATCACACTGTAATCATATATATTATATAGAGATCACACTGTAATCATATATATAATATAGAGATCACACTGTAATCATATATATAATATAGAGATCACAGTGTAATCATATATATATAATATAGAAATCACACTGTAATATATATATAATATAGAGATCGTACTGTAATCATATATATAATATAGAGATCGCACTGTAATATATATATAATATAGAGATCACACTGTAATCATATATATAATATAGAGATCACTCTGTAATCATATATATAATATAGAGATCACACTGTAATATATGTATAATATAGAGATCACACTGTAATCATATATATAATATAGAGATCACACTGTAATATATATATAATATAGAGATCGTACTGTAATCATATATATAATATAGAGATCGCACTGTAATCATATATAATATAGAGATCACACTGTAATCATATATATAATATAGAGATCACACTGTAATTATATATAATATAGAGATCACACTGTAATCATATATATAATATAGAGATCACACTGTAATCATATATAATATAGAGATCGTACTGTAATCATATATATAATATAGAGATCACACTGTAATCATATATATAATATAGAGATCACACTGTAATCATATATATAATATAGAGATCACACTGTAATATATATATAATATAGAAAGCACACTGTAATATATATATAATATAGAGATCACACTGTAATCATATATATAATATAGAGATCACACTGTAATCATATATATAATATAGAGATCACACTGTAATCATATATATAATATAGAGATCGCACTGTAATCATATATATAATATAGAGATCGCACTGTAATATATATATAATATAGAGATCACACTGTAATATATATATATAATATAGAGATCGCACTGTAATCATATATATAATATAGAGATCACACTGTAATCATATATATAATATAGAAATCACACTGTAATATATATATAATATAGAGATCGTACTGTAATCATATATATAATATAGAGATCACACTGTAATCATATATATAATATAGAGATCACACTGTAATATATATATATAATATAGAGATCACACTGTAATCATATATAATATAGAGATCACACTGTAATATATATATAATATAGAGATCACACTGTAATCATATATATAATATAGAGATCACACTGTAATCATATATAATATAGAGATCGTACTGTAATCATATATATAATATAGAGATCGCACTGTAATATATATATAATATAGAGATCACACTGTAATCATATATATAATATAGAGATCACACTGTACTATATATATAATATAGAGATCACACTGTAATATATATATAATATAGAGATCACACTGTAATATATATATAATATAGAGATCACACTGTAATATATATATAATATAGAGATCACACTGTAATATATATATAATATAGAGATCACACTGTAATATATATATAATATAGAGATCACACTGTAATATATATATAATATAGAGATCACACTGTAATCATATATATAATATAGAGATCACACTGTAATATATATATAATATAGAGATCACACTGTAATCATATATATAATATAGAGATCACACTGTAATATATATATAATATAGAGATCACAGTGTAATCATATATATATAATATAGAGATCACACTGTAATATATATAATATAGAGATCACACTGTAATCATATATATAATATAGAGATCACACTGTAATCATATATATAATATAGAGATCGCACTGTAATATATATATAATATAGAGATCACACTGTAATCATATATATAATATAGAGATCACACTGTAATCATATATAATATAGAGATCACACTGTAATCATATATATAATATAGAGATCACACTGTAATATATATATAATATAGAGATCACACTGTAATATATATATAATATAGAGATCACACTGTAATATATATATAATATAGAGATCGCACTGTAATATATATAATATAGAGATCACACTGTAATATATATATATAATATAGAGATTACACTGTAATATATATATAATATAGAGATCACACTGTAATCATATATATATAATATAGAGATCACACTGTAATATATATATAATATAGAGATCACACTGTAATATATATATAATATAGAGATCACACTGTAATCATATATATATAATATAGAGATCACACTGTAATTATATATAATATAGTGATCACACTGTAATCATATATATAATATAGTGATCACACTGTAATATATATATAATATAGAAATCACACTGTAATATATATATAATATAGAGATCACACTGTAATCATATATATAATATAGAGATCACACTGTAATATATATATAATATAGAGATCACACTGTAATATATATATAATATAGAGATCACACTGTAATATATATATAATATAGAGATCACACTGTAATATATATATAATATAGAGATCGCACTGTAATATATATAATATAGAGATCACACTGTAATATATATATATAATATAGAGATTACACTGTAATATATATATAATATAGAGATCACACTGTAATCATATATATATAATATAGAGATCACACTGTAATATATATATAATATAGAGATCACACTGTAATATATATATAATATAGAGATCACACTGTAATCATATATATATAATATAGAGATCACACTGTAATCATATATAATATAGTGATCACACTGTAATCATATATATAATATAGTGATCACACTGTAATATATATATAATATAGAAATCACACTGTAATATATATATAATATAGAGATCACACTGTAATCATATATATAATATAGAGATCACACTGTAATATATATATAATATAGAGATCACACTGTAATATATATATAATATAGAGATCACACTGTAATATATATATAATATAGAGATCACACTGTAATCATATATATAATATAGATATCACACTGTAATCATATATATAATATAGAGATCACACTGTAATCATATATATAATATAGTGATCACACTGTAATCATATATATAATATAGTGATCACACTGTAATATATATATAATATAGAGATCGTACTGTAATATATATATAATATAGAGATCACACTGTAATCATATATATAATATAGAGATCACACTGTAATCATATATATAATATAGAGATCACACTGTAATATATATATAATATAGAGATCGCACTGTAATATATATATAATATAGAGATCACACTGTAATATATATATAATATAGAGATCACACTGTAATCATATATATAATATAGAGATCACACTGTAATCATATATATAATATAGAGATCACACTGTAATATATATATAATATAGAGATCGCACTGTAATATATATATAATATAGAGATCACACTGTAATATATATATAATATAGAGATCACACTGTAATATATATATAATATAGAGATCACACTGTAATATATATATAATATAGAGATCACACTGTAATATATATATAATATAGAGATCACACTGTAATATATATATAATATAGAGATCGCACTGTAATATATATATAATATAGAGATCACACTGTAATATATATATAATATAGAGATCACACTGTAATATATATATAATATAGAGATCACACTGTAATATATATATAATATAGAGATCATACTGTAATATATATATAATATAGAGATCACACTGTAATCATATATATAATATAGAGATCGCACTGTAATATATATATAATATAGAGATCACACTGTAATATATATATAATATAGAGATCGCACTGTAATATATATATAACACATTATAACAATATCGTATCCACATGATATAACAATATATACACTGCTCTGCACTGTTGTGTCCGGAGGAAATCAGCCGTGAAGACCATCTGGTTCCACATGCGACAACATGAGGGAATAAATAGATTTTTGGAAATTCTTCTGTTCCTATCTGGTTATTCTGATCAGTAAATAAATAAGTAAATATATATATATATATATATATATATGTATATATATATATACATTGGCATCACCTGCAGTAACACCTCTACGTGCGTCATTCATGCTTGTAAAGGCGTTTTTACACTTACATAGCAGCCTCATGTTTATTTCTACACTGGCGACCTCACCGGAGGAGCATCTGGCGGGATCCTAATATAAGGAGAGGAGGCGCACTTGGCGGGTTCCTTACATAAGGAGAGGAGGCGCACTTGGTGGGATCCTAATATAAAGAGAGGAGGCGCACTCGGCGGGATCCTAATATAAGGAGAGGAGGCGCACTCGACAGGATCCGTACATAAGGAGAGGAGGTGCATTTGGTGGGATCCTTATATAAGGAGAGGAGGTGCACTTGGCGGGATTCTTATATAAGGAGAGGAGGTGCACTTGGGAGGATCCTTACATAAGGAGAGGAGGTGCACTTGGCGGGATCCTAATATAAGGAGAGGGGGTGCACTTGGCGGGATCCTTATATAAGGAGAGGAGGTGCACTTGGCGGGATCCTAATATAAGGAGAGGGGGTGCACTTGGCGGGATCCTTATATAAGGAGAGGAGGTGCACTTGGGGGGATCCTTACATAAGGAGAGGAGGTGCACTTGACGGGATCCTTATATAAGGAGAGGAGGTGCACTTGGCGGGATCCTTATATAAGGAGAGGAGGTGCACTTGGGGGGGATCCTTACATAAGGAGAGGAGGTGCACTTGGCAGGTTCCTTACATAAGGAGAGGAGGTGCACTTGACGGGATCCTTATATAAGGAGAGGAGGTGCACTTGACGGGATCCTTACATAAGGAGAGGAGGCGCACTTGGCGGGATCCTAATATAAGGAGAGGAGGCGCACTTGGCGGGTTCCTTACATAAGGAGAGGAGGTGCACTTGGCGGGATCCTTATATAAGGAGAGGAGGTGCACTTGGCGGGATCCTTATATAGGGAAGTTTAAAAGACGCACATTAACCCCTTCCATATTAAAGTTCAAATCACCCCCTTTTCCTATACAAAAACACATAAACATAATAAAAACAAACATATTTAGTATCGCTGCGTGCGGAATTGTACGAAATATTAAAATGTAACATTATGTATCCAGTACGGAAAATGATGTAAATGTAAAAAAAAAAAAAAAATACCAAACCACAGAATTGCAATTTTTTATAATATCCCAGAAAAAAGTTAAAAGCGATTACAAAGTCAGATTAATACCAAAATGGTACAGAAAAAAAAAATTATTATGGCGCAAAAAATTAGCCTCATACAGCCTGGTATGTGAAAGAAACATAAGCTACAGGGGTCAGAAAATGGCAATTAAAAATTTTTTGAAAAAGTTCAGAGTTTATTTTTTATTTGTAGTAAAACGTGATGGAAATTATACAAATCTGGTATTACTGTAATCAGGCGACCAAAACAACACGTTATCTCAACCACAACGTAAATGGCGCAGAAAAGAAAACCACCAAATCTACAAAATTATCATTTACTATTTCAATTTCACTTCACCGATTTATATATAGATTTTTTTGTTTTTGGTTCGGAGAATTTGTTATGGAACAATTAAAATGTATCATTATAGTAGGTAGTTATGGGTATTATAGGGCGAGGAGGAAAAAACGAGAGCGTAAAAGCGAAAATTGTCCGGACAAGAGGATCGTCATGAGGGACAAGTAGATTTTGCTCCGTTTTACTCCCTTAGACAAGTAGTTTTTTTATTAAATTTCCACACCCCTGTTATATAAGGAGAGGAGGCGCACTGGGCGGGATCCTTATATACAGTGGGGATCAAAAGTTTGGGCCCCCAAGGTAAAAATTTGTATTAATGTGCATAAAGAAGCCAAGGAAAGATGGAAAAATCTCCAAAAGGCATCAAATTACAGATTAGACATTCTTATAATATGTCACCAAAAGTTACATTTTATTTCCATCATTTCCACTTTCATAATAACAGAAAACAAAAAAATGGCGTCTGCAAAAGTTTGGGCCCCCTGCAGAATTTATAGCATGCACTGCCCCCTTTGGCAAGTATCACAGCTTGTAAACGCTTTTTGTAGCAGCCAAGAGTCTTTCAATTCTTGTTTGAGGTATCTTTGCCCATTCTTCCTTACAAAAGTCTTCCAGTTCTTTGAGATTTCTGGGCTGTCTGTCACGCACTGCTCTTTTAAGGTCTATCCATAGATTTTCAATTATGTTGAGGTCAGGAGATTGTGAAGGCCATGGCAAAACCTTCAGTTTACGCCTCTTGATGTAATCCCCCGTGGATTTCGAGGTGTGTTTAGGATCATTATCCATTTGTAGAAGACATCCTCTCTTTAACTTCCGCTTTTTCACAGATGGCATCAATCCATTTTTCCTTCTACTCGTGAGATGTTCCCTGTGCCACTGGCTGCAATTCAACCCCGAAGCATGATTGATCCACCCCCATGCTTAACAGTTGGACAGAGGTTCTTTTCATTAAATTCTGTTCCCCTTCTTCTCCAAACGTACCTTTGCTCATTCCGGCCAAAAAGTTCAATTTTAACCTCATCGATCCACAGAACTTTTTTCCAAAATGCATCAGGCTTGTCTATATGTTGCAAAGTTCAAACGCTGATTTTTGTGGTGAGGACGTAGAAGAGGTTTTCTTCTGATGACTCTTCCATGAAGACCATATTTGTACAAGTATCTCTTTATAGTGGAATAGGGTACCACAACTCCAGTGTCTGCCAGATCTTTCTGGAGGGATTGTGCAGTCAAACGTGGGTTTTGAATGGTTTTACTCACAATCCTGCGAGCTGTTCTGTCTGATATTTTTCTTGGTCTTCCAGATCTTGCTTTAACTTCCACTGTTCCTGATGACTGCCATTTCTTAATTACATTCCGAACAGAGGATATTGACGTCTGAAAATGTTTGGCTATCTTCTTATAGCCTTCTCCAGCTTTGTGAGCATCAACTATTTTCAGTTTCAGATTTCTAGACAACTGCTTAGAAGAACCCGTGGTGCTGATTGTTGGGGCAAGGTCAGATGAGTCTGGGCATTTAAAACCTTTGAGATTGACATCACTTGGTCTTCCCAGATGATGATTGAGAACAATCCATGACACTGGCAGGTCTCAGCTTTGTAAAGGGGGCAGTGCATGCTATAAATTCTGCAGGGTGCCCAAACTTTTGCGGACGCCATTTTTTGTTTTCTGTTATTTTGAAAGTGTAAATGATGGAAATAAAATGTAACTTTTGTTGACATATTATAACGTCATGGCTCCGCCCTTCATGATGTCATGGCCTGCCCCCTCAATACAAATCTATGGGAGGGGGCATGGCGGTCATCACGCCCCCTGCCATAGACTTGCATTAAGGGGGTTGGCCATGATGTCATGAGGGGCGGAGCCATGACGTCATGCTGCTCCGGCCCCTGTATTGGCCGTCATTACGCACAGAGCGAACTCGCTCTGTGTAATAATGAGAGCGCGGTGCCGCAGCAGCGATCCCGGGGGTCCCCAGCAGCGGGGTCCCGGCGATCTGACATCTTATCCCCTATCCTTTGGATAGGGGATAAGATGTCTAGGGGCGGAGTACCCCTTTAAACATGACTAGGGAAACCATTCTACTAGGGAAACCATGTTTTATAATAAATGCCCCTTCCTGGATCCTCCCACTCAGTGGCGTGGCTAGGGGGACCAAGAGGGGGCCATGCCCCCCCCCCCCCTAGATCAGGCCATGCCCCCCCTTGTGCCCCCCCAATTTAAAATAAATAGGACTGTCCCGATACTAGTATGGGGCCAGGGGCGGACTGACTGGCTGGGTAAAGAGCTGCAGCTGCTGGGGATATCCCTGCGCTGCTCCTGGTCTGCGTATCATTAGCAGAGACAGGCAGAGCAGGGATGAAGGTACCTGATGATGGCTCCGCCTCCAGCACTGGAGAGGGCGGGGCCGAGAGCTGACAGGCCTCCGGAACACAGAGCAGCTTCATGGGAGGTGAGTGATGTCCCGTGTCCTCCCTCTCTCCCCCCTGATCAGCAGTCTATCCTGGGGCTGGGTCATGTGTAGAGTAGAAGTCCAGAGGGGTCACTTTCCCTCCTTCAGTGTCCACAGGTGACATTATCAGAAACATTTTTGGGAAAAATCGCTGCAAAATTTTTCGTAAATCGTGGTAAAGCCGTGCAATTTTTGCCGCATTTTTACCATAAATTGTTCTGATAATGTGACCTGTTGGTGACCTGTGGACACTGGAGGAGGGAAAGTGACCCCTCTGGGAGGACAACATGTGAACACACTGCTAGTTTATCATTAACCCTTTAAGGATACATTCACATGGACAGGTTCAGCTGCATATTTTTGCTGCATATTTTGTGCAGCTGATTTTGCAACCCATGAGCTTCAATAGGTAGCAAAATCATCTGCAGAAAATATACAGTAGATCCTGTACGTGTGAACGTACCCTAAGGTCTCATTCAGGGGTGGATACACAGTGTATTTTATTATTGTTCATACACTCTTAGCATATATATTGTTCATACACTCTTAGCATATATATTGTTCATACACTCTTAGCATATATATTGTTCATACACTCTTAGCATATATATTGTTCATACACTCTCAGCATATATATTGTTCATACACTCTCAGCATTTATATTGTTCATGCACTCTTAGCATATATATTGTTCATACACTCTTAGCATATATATTGTTCATACACTCTCAGCATATATATTGTTCATACACTCTCAGCATATATATTGTTCATACACTCTTAGCATATATATTGTTCATACACTCTCAGCATTTATATTGTTCATACACTCTTAGCATATATATTGTTCATACACTCTTAGCATATATATTGTTCATACACTCTCAGCATATATATTGTTCATACACTCTCAGCATATATATTGTTCATACACTCTTAGCATATATATTGTTCATACACTCTCAGCATTTATATTGTTCATACACTCTTAGCATATATATTGTTCATACACTCTTAGCATATATATTGTTCATACACTCTTAGCATTTATATTGTTCATACACTCTTAGCATATATATTGTTCATACACTCTCAGCATATACATTGTTCATACACTCTCAGCATATATATTGTTCATACACTCTTAGCATTTATATTGTTCATACACTCTTAGCATATATATTGTTCATACACTCTTAGCATTTATATTGTTCATACACTCTTAGCATATATATTGTTCATACACTCTCAGCATATATATTGTTCATACACTCTTAGCATATATATTGTTCATACACTCTTAGCATTTATATTGTTCATACACTCTTAGCATTTATATTGTTCATGCACTCTTAGCATATATATTGTTCATACACTCTTAGCATATATATTGTTCATATACTCTCAGCATATATATTGTTCATACACTCTCAGCATTTATATTGTTCATACACTCTCAGCATATATATTGTTCATACACTCTCAGCATATATATTGTTCATACACTCTCAGCATTTATATTGTTCATACACTCTTAGCATATATATTGTTCATACACTCTTAGCATATATATTGTTCATACACTCTTAGCATTTATATTGTTCATACACTCTTAGCATATATATTGTTCATACACTCTTAGCATTTATATTGTTCATACACTCTTAGCATATATATTGTTCATACACTCTCAGCATATATATTGTTCATACACTCTCAGCATATACATTGTTCATACACTCTCAGCATATATATTGTTCATACACTCTCAGCATATATATTGTTCATACACTCTTAGCATTTATATTGTTCATACACTCTTAGCATATATATTGTTCATACACTCTTAGCATTTATATTGTTCATACACTCTTAGCATATATATTGTTCATACACTCTCAGCATTTATATTGTTCATACACTCTCAGCATATATATTGTTCATACACTCTCAGCATATATATTGTTCATACACTCTCAGCATTTATATTGTTCATACACTCTTAGCATATATATTGTTCATACACTCTTAGCATATATATTGTTCATACACTCTTAGCATATACATTGTTCATACACTCTCAGCATATATATTGTTCATACACTCTTAGCATTTATATTGTTTATACACTCTTAGCATATATATTGTTCATACACTCTTAGCATTTATATTGTTCATACACTCTTAGCATATATATTGTTCATACACTCTCAGCATATATATTGTTCATACACTCTTAGCATATATATTGTTCATACACTCTCAGCATATATATTGTTCATACACTCTTAGCATTTATATTGTTCATGCACTCTTAGCATATATATTGTTCATACACTCTTAGCATATATATTGTTCATGCACTCTTAGCATATATATTGTTCATACACTCTTAGCATATATATTGTTCATACACTCTCAGCATATATATTGTTCATACACTCTCAGCATTTATATTGTTCATACACTCTCAGCATATATATTGTTCATACACTCTCAGCATATATATTGTTCATACACTCTCAGCATTTATATTGTTCATACACTCTTAGCATATATATTGTTCATACACTCTTAGCATATATATTGTTCATACACTCTTAGCATTTATATTGTTCATACACTCTTAGCATATATATTGTTCATACACTCTTAGCATTTATATTGTTCATACACTCTTAGCATATATATTGTTCATACACTCTCAGCATATATATTGTTCATACACTCTCAGCATATACATTGTTCATACACTCTCAGCATATATATTGTTCATACACTCTCAGCATATATATTGTTCATACACTCTTAGCATTTATATTGTTCATACACTCTTAGCATATATATTGTTCATACACTCTTAGCATTTATATTGTTCATACACTCTTAGCATATATATTGTTCATACACTCTCAGCATATATATTGTTCATACACTCTTAGCATATATATTGTTCATACACTCTTAGCATTTATATTGTTCATACACTCTTAGCATTTATATTGTTCATGCACTCTTAGCATATATATTGTTCATACACTCTCAGCATATATATTGTTCATACATACTCAGCATTTATATTGTTCATACACTCTTAGCATATATATTGTTCATACACTCTCAGCATTTATATTGTTCATACACTCTCAGCATTTATATTGTTCATACACTCTCAGCATTTATATTGTTCATACACTCTTAGCATATATATTGTTCATACACTCTTAGCATATATATTGTTCATACACTCTTAGCATATATATTGTTCATACACTCTCAGCATATATATTGTTCATACACTCTCAGCATTTATATTGTTCATACACTCTTAGCATATATATTGTTCATACACTCTCAGCATATATATTGTTCATACACTCTCAGCATTTATATTGTTCATACACTCTCAGCATATATATTGTTCATACACTCTTAGCATTTATATTGTTCATACACTCTCAGCATATATATTGTTCATACACTCTCAGCATATATATTGTTCATACACTCTCAGCATATATATTGTTCATACACTCTTAGCATTTATATTGTTCATACACTCTTAGCATATATATTGTTCATACACTCTTAGCATTTATATTGTTCATACACTCTTAGCATATATATTGTTCATACACTCTCAGCATATATATTGTTCATACACTCTTAGCATATATATTGTTCATACACTCTTAGCATTTATATTGTTCATACACTCTTAGCATATATATTGTTCATACACTCTTAGCATATATATTGTTCATACACTCTTAGCATATATATTGTTCATACACTCTTAGCATTTATATTGTTCATACACTCTTAGCATATATATTGTTCATACACTCTTAGCATATATATTGTTCATACACTCTTAGCATTTAAATTGTTCATACACTCTTAGCATATATATTGTTCATACACTCTCAGCATTTATATTGTTCATACACTCTTAGCATATATATTGTTCATACACTCTTAGCATATATATTGTTCATACACTCTTAGCATATATATTGTTCATACACTCTTAGCATTTATATTGTTCATACACTCTTAGCATATATATTGTTCATACACTCTCAGCATTTATATTGTTCATACACTCTTAGCATATATATTGTTCATACACTCTTAGCATATATATTGTTCATACACTCTTAGCATATTTATTGTTCATACACTCTTAGCATATATATTGTTCATACACTCTTAGCATTTATATTGTTCATACACTCTTAGCATATATATTGTTCATACACTCTCAGCATTTATATTGTTCATACACTCTTAGCATATATATTGTTCATACACTCTCAGCATTTATATTGTTCATACACTCTTAGCATATATATTGCACATATGCTCATAGCTTTCATTGGACATACGCATTCATACTGCTTCTGGCATATGTATTGCATGTACGCTCATCGCATTTATTTTGTACAGAATTTATACTGCACATACACTTATAGTATTACATCATACATACGCTCTAGCATTTATACTGCACATACACTTATAGTATTACATCACACATACGCTCTAGCATTTATACTGCACACACGCTTATAGTTTTACATCACACATACGCTCTAGCATTTATACTGCACATACACTTATAGTATTACATCATACATACGCTCTAGCATTTATACTGCACATGCACTTATAGTATTACATCATACATACGCTCTAGCATTTATACTGCACACACGCTTATAGTTTTCCATCATACATACGCTCTAGCATTTATACTGCACATGCACTTATAGTATTACATCATACATACGCTCTAGCATTTATACTGCACATGCACTTATAGTATTACATCATACATACGCTCTAGCATTTATACTGCACACACGCTTATAGTATTACATCACACATACGCTCTAGCATTTATACTGCACATACACTTATAGTATTACATCATACATACGCTCTAGCATTTATACTGCACACACGCTTATAGTTTTACATCACACATACGCTCTAGCATTTATACTGCACATACACTTATAGTATTACATCACACATACGCTCTTACATTTATACTGCACATACACTTATAGTTTTACATCACACATACGCTCTAGCATTTATACCGCACATACACTTATAGTATTACATCACACATACGCTCTAGCATTTATACCGCACACACACTCATAGCATTTATACCGCACATACACTTATAGTATTACATCACACATACGCTCTAGCATTTATACTGCACACACACTTATACTTTTACATCACACATACGCTCTAGCATTTATACCGCACATACACTTATAGTATTACATCATACATACGCTCTAGCATTTATACCGCACACACACTCATAGCAGTTATACTGCACAGCTTGATGCAGTGTGCTGGTATGTTCGCACTGTTGCGTAGGTGCACCCTGTGCATTTTTGCTTCATTCGGCTCATTCAGGTTCACGTGTCTCAATCGTGCATCCGGTTAGCGTGTCATTCCATGCACACGGTTACCCTGTTATTTGGGAACATGGTTAGCTTGTTTTATTCAGAGTATCCGGTTTTAGAGTATAATGTCACCAACTTTATTTTTTGATATGTTGTAGTACTTATGTACTACGACATATTTGTAATATTTTTTCATTATTTATTTTTTCTCTATCAGGGTGATTTTTACGTTTGAAAACCGGCCACTAGGGGTCTCCCTCCTAGTGGCCGGCTGCAGCACGGCGTGACGCCTGAATTCGGACCGATTGCGGCCGGTCAATCGGTCCTAATTCATTTACACTGTGCTCGCTCCCTGCCTGTCAATCAGACAGGCGGGAGCGAGCGCATTGGCTCCCCGGCCACTGGCTAGGAGGCCACTCCTCCCGTACATGTCGTTGCCGCCGCTTCTCCTGCACGCCCGCTGCCGGACTCTGCAGTATGTTTATTTAGGATTATTTATTCATTTATGAGTATGTTTAGGGGAGTTGGTGGTTATAACGGGGGTTGGAGGAGAGCAGGGTTCCGGGTGTCAGAACGGGGGGGGGGGGGGGGGGGTGTGACGAAGGGAACGGGGTAGAGCCACATGGCACTAACTTATAGTTCATCTACACAGGGTGCCTCCAGCTGTTTCACTACTACAACTCCCAGCATGCCCTGACAGCCAATAGATGTCAGGGCAAGCTTGGAGTTGTAGTGGTGAAACAGCTAGAGGCACCCTGTGTAGATGAACTAAGGGCGGAAGTCGGCCCCAGCAGGCATCAGTGACATCGCACCTGCAGGGGAAGTCTGCCTGGTAGTGAGCACACTACCAGGCAGACAAAAAGTGATTTTTTAATATAGTAAAAAAAAATTTAAAGCAGGGAGGGGGTTAGGGATAGATGGGCAATAGGCAGGGACAGAAAGAAAAAAAAATAGGATGGTGAGAGCTACTCTTTAAAGCTGCGTACATGGTTGGCATGTTATTGGGTATGGTCAGTAGGTTATGCTGTATGTATGGTTAGCAAGTTCTATCGGGTATGTATGTTAGCATGTTTATTGTGTTTGTAGGATTAGCATTTGTGGAGTGCATTCGGTTATTCAGTGGTGCAGTACATTGGCGTGGGCACTTATTTCGTGGTTAGCTTTCTTTTGGATGTCTGTGGCATCTCGTGCTGTAAATATATTGTAAATATAGAAGAAAGAGAATGTCCAGCGCTCGACTCAATGTATGACTAAGGCTTGGTGACACAGGCCGAAACGCGTCACACATCTTCGTGTTCCTGTATGTTCTCCCGTGGACCCTAAATAAAACATTGTTCTCGAGTCGACCGCTGAACATTCTCTTTCTTCTATATCTGCTTGGGCGAAGTCCGCGCCAGTCCGTGCGCTATTTGCAGAGGATGAGCTGATACACACTTGCTTCTTATATATTGTATATATACGATTACAGATTCATATCGTGCATACGTTTATTGCAGCTATATGAGCATATTCTGGTGTCTACCAAGTCGGCAGGGGAATGCATTACATAGATTATTGTTACTGGCCCGTTTTCCGGTGTAATTACATTTCGAGTAGTATTTTGTGTTTGTGCCATACTGTTAGCATGTTTATTCTGTGCTTACGGTCAGCATGTCTATACTGTGCATACGGTTAGGGTGTTTAATATGATTAGGGTTACCGTTTTATTCGGGCATACGATTAGTATGTTGTATTCTGTGCTTACGGTCAGCATGTCTATTCTGTGCATACGGTTAGGGTGTTTACTATGCTTAAGGTTACCGTTTTATTCGGGCATACGATTAGCATGTTTATTCTGTGCTTACGGTCAGCATGTCTATACTGTGCATACGGTTAGGGTGTTTACTATGCTTAAGGTTACCGTTTTATTCGGGCATACGATTAGTATGTTGTATTCTGTGCTTTCCGTTAGCAAGTTGCTCAGTACGTACAGTTAGGGTGTTTATCCTGTCCTTACGGTCAGAATAAGTTGCAAAAAAGAAAAAAGGGGAATTTTCTTGCAGCGCTGGACCAAGTTGAGTTTAAAAAGACCAGGTTCTTAGAGGGTAAAATCGGGTAGCGTTTATTGCAAGCACATTAACGCGTTTCTGGCCCCGAGTGGGCCCTTCATTAGGTCAAAGTGCTAGCACTAGTGCAATAAACGCTACCTGATTTTACCCTCTAAGAACCTGGTCTTTTTAATCTCAACTTGGTCCAGCGCTGCAAGAAAATTCCCAGACTCCAGGGAGTGTTCGGAGGGATTGTGAGCTGCAGGACCCAAAGATCCACTCTACATGTGAATAAAGGTGTTGTGCTCTGAGCGCATCATATGGTGAGTGAGATTCACTTCATTTTCTCTCATACCGCTGTTTTACTGTACTTCACTAGGGGGCGCATTCCCCCTCTTTTTCCTTTATTTCTTACTTACGGTCAGAATAGTCACATGCAGATGGTTAGTCTGTTTTATGTGCTTACGGTTAGTATGTGTTTAGGTGCACATGGTTAGCATGTTATGCTGTGCTTTTGGTTAGTGTTTAGTCTGGGTATACGGTTAGTGTCTTTATTCTGTTTACAGTTATCCTGTTCTATTCTATGCATATGGTTAGCATGTTTTTTCTGTGTGTATGGTTAGCGTGTTTTATTCCGTGCATACAGTTAGTATGTTTTCCAGGATAAGGGTAAAGTGTTTTTGTTAGGTACATACAGGTAGGGTGTTTTCCATTCTGTTCATGTTTATTCTGAGCATGCGGTTAGTATATTATTTTGGGCATGCGGTTAGCACAATGGTTCACAAAAACCTCTCATGTCTACAGGCAAGATGGTTTCACTCGTGCCTTGTCACATCTACAGGCACGAGGTTTGTCACAAAGACCTGTCAGGTCTACAGGCATGATGGTTTCGTAAAGACCTGTCACATCTACAGGCACAATGATTCCACAAAAACCTCTCATGTCTACAGGCACGATGATGCTACAAAGACCTGTCACGTTTACAGGCACAATGGCTAAAATTCACAAAAACCTGTCACATTTTCAGGCACGAGGGTCGCAAGTCCCGTCACGACTACAGGAACAATGGTTTCATTTAGACCTGTCACGTTTACAGACACGATGGTTTCATTTAGACCTGTCACGTTTACAGACACGATGGTTTCATTTAGACCTGTCACGATTACAGGCACAATGGTTTAAATTAGACCTGTCACGATTACAGGCACGATGGTTTCATTTAGACCTGTCACGTATACAGACACGATGGTTTCATTTAGACCTGTCACGTTTACAGGCACAAGGGTTTCAATTAGACCTGTCACGTTTACAGGCACAATGGTTTAAATTAGACCTGTCACGATTACAGGCACGATGGTTTCATTTAGATCTGTCACGTTTACAGGCACGATGGTTTCATTTAGACCTGTCACGTTTACAGGCACGATGGTTTAATCTAGACCTGTCACGTTTACAGGCACGATGGTTTAATCTAGACCTGTCACGATTACAGGCACAATGGTTTAAATTAGACCTGTCACGTTTACAGGCACGATGGTTTAAATTAGACCTGTCACGTTTACATGCACGATGGTTTCATTTAGACCTGTCACGTTTACAGGCACGATGGTTTCATTTAGACCTGTCACGTTTACAGACACGGTGGTTTCACTTGGACCTGTGACGTCTTCAGGTCGATGCTTACGTAGGGTCATCACCCCTGTAGACTAGTTGGGTCAGAATGATTGGCAGTTTGGGTACATCTGTAGGGTACAGTCTAAATCTTCAGGTAAGGTGCTTCATGAGCCTTATTCGGTCGACTGACGATATGACCCCACGTGGTATAGCATGTAGATAGCTTCTTGCTTGTAATTTACCTGATGGTTTGTTTTTTGCTTCTTAAACAGCAGGAATTGGGGCTCGTCAGGCATACCATAGAGCTATCCCGTCAGTGTCCCTTTGTTGTGAGGTTACAACTATGCAGGTTAATTAGTGTTTCAGTTAATATCTATCCATCAGTTTCTGTTGTCACGGACAGGTGGTTCTTCCACAAGGACATTACTGCCACAGCTTATCAGGTCCAGGTACCGCCTCTATACTCACTAGTTGGTAATTGCTATTTCTGGCATGTAAGGTAGAGTCTACTTTGGGGTACGTGAAGCTTGATGCTAGAGGTGTGTTGGGTTATTTATGAATTATTATTCATCCTATCATGGTTGCTTTTGCCGTCTATAGGCGTGGCCTCAATACGCGGTTATGGCACAACAGACCGTTAGGTACAGGTATGTATGTAGTGTCTTCAGGCACTAGTACATGTCCAGAGCCCTGAGCACAAGTATAAAGCCCATAGAGCTGTGTTTGTGCAACGGGCGTAAGTATTTTATGTCCCTTGTACCTCTAGGTGGGGCTTGTAGGGATTAAGGGAAGGGCGTGAGTATATAACTTCCCCTTCTCTGCTCAGGCGGGGCGTACGTGATTTTGTGGAACCCTCCCAACCCACCCTTAATTTATTCTTTTTCCATAGGGTATGCCCTCTATAGGTGGGCCCTCAATACGCGGTTATGGCACACCGCAGAGTGCTATGTGAAGTTAGGTTTTACAGGTATGTATGTAATGTCTTTAGGCACTAGTACAAGTCTGGAGCCCTGAGCACAATTACATTCCTCTAGGTTCCGGCAGGTCAAGGTTGCAAGAAACGTGCAGTAGATACACTACAAGTATGATCCGGACCCCGTACACTAACGCTAAGGTTTTACTCCCACCCAGTGCCCCCCCCCCTACGTTCACATTAGATACAGCTGAAGTTGTAAGGGGACAAGCAGGCCGAGCAGTAAAGGAAACAGTCACATTGGTTTCCTGCCCTGTAACTTCCTCTGATAGGCTGCTGGCTGCATTAGGCCTGCGCCCTACAAGTGAAGATAGGTAGAATGATGTCACTGCCTTCATTGACGCTTACAGCAGAGAGAGGACTTGGTATGGGATCAGGGAAAAGCGAGTTCATTTTTATTTTTTATTTTCTTTGGTCTGTATACAAGTTATGGTACAAGGGGGACTGGATACAGTGTGGGGGTACAGAGGGGCCCTATATACAGTGTGGGGGAACAGAGGGGGCTATATACAGTGTGGGGGTACAGAGGGGTCCTATATACAGTGTGGGGGCACAGAGGTCCTATATACAGTATGGGGGCACAGAGGGGCTATATACAGTGTGGGGGCACAGAGGGGTCCTATATACAGTGTGGGGGCACAGAGGGGTCTATATACAGTGTGGGGGCACAGAGGGGCCTATATACAGTATGGGGGCACAGAGGGGTCCTATATACAGTGTGGGGCACAGAGGGGCTATATACAGTGTGGGGGTACAGAGGGGCCCTATATACAGTGTGGGGGCACAGAGGGGCTATATACAGTGTGGGGGCACAGAGGGGTCCTATATACAGTGTGGGGGCACAGAGGGGGCTATATACAGTGTGGGGGCACAGAGGGGTCTATATACAGTATGGGGGCACAGAGGGGTCCTATATACAGTGTGGGGCACAGAGGGGCTATATACAGTGTGGGGGTACAGAGGGGCCCTATATACAGTGTGGGGGCACAGAGGGGGTTATATACAGTGTGGGGGCACAGAGGGGCTATATACAGTGTGGGGGTACATAGGGGCCCTATATACAGTGTGGGGGCACAGACGGGGCTATATACAGTGTGGGGGCACAGAGGGGTCCTATATACAGTGTGGGGGCTCAGAGGTCCTATATACAGTATGGGGGCACAGAGGGGCTATATACAGTGTGGGGGCACAGAGGGGCTATATACAGTGTGAGGGCACAGAGGGGTCTATATACAGTATGGGGGCACAGAGGGGTCCTATATACAGTTTGGGGGCACAGAGGGGCTATATACAGTGTGGGGGCACAGAGGGGTCCTATATACAGTGTGGGGGCACAGAGGGGTCCTATATACAGTGTGGGGGCACAGAGGGGTCCTATATACAGTGTGGGGGCACAGAGGGGTCCTATATACAGTGTGGGGGCACAGAGGGGTCCTATATACAGTGTGGGGGCACAGAGGGGTCCTATATACAGTGTGGGGGCACAGAGGGGTCCTATATACATTGTGGGGGCACAGAGGGGTCTATATACAGTGTGGGGGCACAGAGGGGCTATATACAGTGTGGGGGCACAGAGGGGTCCTATATACGGTGTGGGGGCACAGAGGGGTCCTATATACAGTGTGGGGGTACAGAGGGGGCTATATACAGTGTGGGGGTACAGAGGGGGCTATATACAGTGTGGGGGCACAGAGGGATCCTATATACAGTGTGGGGGCACAGAGGGGCCTATATACAGTGTGGGGGCACAGAGGAGGCTATATACAGTGTGGGGGCACAGAGGGGTCTATATACAGTGTGGGGGCACAGAAGGGTCTATATACAGTGTGGGGGCACAGAAGGGTCCTATACACAGTGTGGGGGCACAGAGGGGTCTATATACAGTGTGGGGGCACAGAGGGGTCTATATACAGTGTGGGGGCACAGAGGGGTCCTATATACAGTGTGGGGGCACAGAGGGGTCCTATATACAGTGTGGGGGCACAAAGGGGTCCTATATACAGTGTGGGGGTACAGAGGGGTCCTATATACAGTGTGGGGGCACAGAGGGGTCCTATATACAGTGTGGGGGCACAGAGGGGCTATATACAGTGTGGGGGCACAGAGGGGTCTATATACAGTGTGGGGGCACAGAGGGGTCTATATACAGTGTGGGGGCACAGAGGGGTCCTATATACAGTGTGGGGCACAGAGGGGCTATATACAGTGTGGGGGTACAGAGGGGGGCTATATACAGTGTGGGGGTACAGAGGGGCCCTATATACAGTGTGGGGGCACAGAGGGGCTATATACAGTGTGGGGGCACAGAGGGGTCCTATATACAGTGTGGGGGCACAGAGGGGTCTATATACAGTGTGGGGGCACAGAGGGGTCCTATATACAGTGTGGGGGCACAGAGGGGTCCTATATACAGTATGGGGGCACAGAGGGGTCCTATATACAGTGTGGGGGCACAGAGGAGGCTATATACAGTATGGGGGCACAGAGGGGTCCTATAAACAGTGTGGGGGCACAGAGGGGTCCTATATACAGTATGGGGGCACAGAGGAGGCTATATACAGTGTGGGGGCACAGAGGGGTCTATATACAGTGTGGGGGCACAGAGGGGTCTATATACAGTGTGGGGGCACAGAGGGGTCTATATACAGTGTGGGGGCACAGAGGGGTCCTATATACAGTGTGGGGGCACAGAGGGGTCTATATACAGTGTGGGGGCACAGAGGGGTCCTATATACAGTGTGGGGGCACAGAGGGGTCTATATACAGTGTGGGGGCACAGAGGAGGCTATATACAGTGTGGGGGCACAGAGGGGTCCTATATACAGTGTGGGGGCACAGAGGAGGCTATATACAGTGTGGGGGCACAGAGGGGTCCTATATACAGTGTGGGGGCACAGAGGGGCTTTATACAGTGTGGGGGCACAGAGGGGTCCTATATACAGTGTGGGGGCACAGAGGGGTCCTATATACAGTGTGGGGGCACAGAGGGGTCTATATACAGTGTGGGGGCACAGAGGAGGCTATATACAGTGTGGGGGCACAGAGGTCCTATATACAGTGTGGGGGCACAGAGGGGTCTATATACAGTGTGGGGGCACAGAGGGGTCCTATATACAGTGTGGGGGCACAGAGGGGTCCTATATACAGTGTGGGGGCACAGAGGGGCTATATACAGTGTGGGGGCACAGAGGTCCTATATACAGTGTGGGGGCACAGAGGGGTCTATATACAGTGTGGGGGCACAGAGGGGTCCTATATACAGTGTGGGGGCACAGAGGGGTCCTATATACAGTGTGGGGGCACAGAGGGGTCCTATATACAGTGTGGGGGCACAGAGGTCCTATATACAGTGTGGGGGCACAGAGGGGTCTATATACAGTGTGGGGGCACAGAGGGGTCCTATATACAGTGTGGGGGCACAGAGGGGTCCTATATACAGTGTGGGGGCACAGAGGGGTCTATATACAGTGTGGGGGCACAGAGGAGGCTATATACAGTGTGGGGGCACAGAGGGGTCTATATACAGTGTGGGGGCACAGAGGGGTCTATATACAGTGTGGGGGCACAGAGGGGTCTATATACAGTGTGGGGGCACAGAGGGGTCTATATACAGTGTGGGGGCACAGAGGGGTCTATATACAGTGTGGGGGCACAGAGGGGTCCTATATACAGTGTGGGGGCACAGAGGGGTCTATATACAGTGTGGGGGCACAGAGGGGTCTATATACAGTGTGGGGGCACAGAGGAGGCTATATACAGTGTGGGGGCACAGAGGTCCTTTATACAGTGTGGGGGCACAGAGGGGCTATATACAGTGTGGGGGCACAGAGGGGTCCTATATACAGTGTGGGGGCACAGAGGGGTCCTATATACAGTGTGGGGGCACAGAGGTCCTATATACAGTGTGGGGGCACAGAGGGGTCTATATACAGTGTGGGGGCACAGAGGGGTCCTATATACAGTGTGGGGGCACAGAGGGGTCCTATATACAGTGTGGGGGCACAGAGGGGTCTATATACAGTGTGGGGGCACAGAGGAGGCTATATACAGTGTGGGGTCACAGAGGGGTCTATATACAGTGTGGGGGCACAGAGGGGTCTATATACAGTGTGGGGGCACAGAGGGGTCTATATACAGTGTGGGGGCACAGAGGGGTCTATATACAGTGTGGGGGCACAGAGGGGTCTATATACAGTGTGGGGGCACAGAGGGGTCCTATATACAGTGTGGGGGCACAGAGGGGTCTATATACAGTGTGGGGGCACAGAGGGGTCTATATACAGTGTGGGGGCACAGAGGAGGCTATATACAGTGTGGGGGCACAGAGGTCCTTTATACAGTGTGGGGGCACAGAGGGGCTATATACAGTGTGGGGGCACAGAGGGGTCCTATATACAGTGTGGGGGCACAGAGGAGTCCTATATACAGTGTGGGGGCACAGAGGGGTCCTATATACAGTGTGGGGGCACAGAGGGGTCTATATACAGTGTGGGGGCACAGAGGGGTCTATATACAGTGTGGGGGCACAGAGGGGTCTATATACAGTGTGGGGGCACAGAGGGGTCTATATACAGTGTGGGGGCACAGAGGGGTCTATATACAGTGTGGGGGCACAGAGGGGTCCTATATACCATGTGGGGGCACAGAGGGGTCCTATATACCATGTGGGGGCACAGAGGGGTCCTATATACAGTGTGGGGGCACAGAGGAGGCTATATACAGTGTGGGGGCACAGAGGGGTCCTATATACAGTGTGGGGGCACAGAGGAGGCTATATACAGTATGGGGGCACAGAGGGGTCCTATAAACAGTGTGGGGGCACAGAGGGGTCCTATATACAGTATGGGGGCACAGAGGGGTCCTATATACAGTGTGGGGGCACAGAGGGGTCCTATATACAGTGTGGGGGCACAGAGGAGGCTATATACAGTGTGGGGGCACAGAGGGGTCTATATACAGTGTGGGGGCACAGAGGGGTCTATATACAGTGTGGGGGCACAGAGGGGTCCTATATACAGTGTGGGGGCACAGAGGAGGCTATATACAGTGTGGGGGCACAGAGGTCCTATATACAGTGTGGGGGCACAGAGGGGTCTATATACAGTGTGGGGGCACAGAGGGGTCTATATACAGTGTGGGGGCACAGAGGGGTCTATATACAGTGTGGGGGCACAGAGGGGTCTATATACAGTGTGGGGGCACAGAGGTCCTATATACAGTGTGGGGGCACAGAGGGGTCTATATACAGTGTGGGGGTACAGAGGGGCCCTATATACAGTGTGGGGGCACAGAGGTCCTATATACAGTGTGGGGGCACAGAGGTCCTATATACAGTGTGGGGGCACAGAGGGGTCTATATACAGTGTGGGGGCACAGAGGGGTCTATATACAGTGTGGGGGCACAGAGGGGTCTATATACAGTGTGGGGGCACAGAGGTCCTATATACAGTGTGGGGGCACAGAGGTCCTATATACAGTGTGGGGGCACAGAGGGGTCTATATACAGTGTGGGGGCACAGAGGGGTCTATATACAGTGTGGGGGCACAGAGGTCCTATATACAGTGTGGGGGCACAGAGGGGTCTATATACAGTGTGGGGGCACAGAGGGGTCTATATACAGTGTGGGGGCACTCTAGTTTCCATCTCCCCGGATTGCCCGCTTTCCCTAGTAAACAATCCCCGATCCTCCTTGGACACTTTCTGCGCAGAAGATATTGATGGAGATGACGTAACGTTTTTCTTCTGCCGCCATTAAGGAGACTTCACTAGTAACATCGAGATTCTATTTCTTTATTTTTTTCGTTTTACTGGGGATAAACTTTCCAAACAATAACAAGATGAAATCACCGATCAATAATGACATCATCGGCGCTCCGCCAGCATCATTTACCACAAGGAGCCACTTCGAATAAATGCATTAGGCCATTTAACGTAAACATTATGCGGCCGTCTGCATTAGGGCCAGCTGACGCCCCTCGAAAACACCAGTGGGATGGAAACCTCATATGAAAGCGACGATCATCTGTCTATACAAGTGTTTCCCAACCTGGGGGCCTTCAAATGTTGCAGAAGTACAACTCCCAGCATGCTCGGACACCCAAAGGCTGTCTGGGCATGCTGGGAGTAGTACTTTTTCAACAGCTGAAGGGCCACAGTTTGAAGACACTAAGGGATGAGGGAGAAGCCTTGATTTACCTTTCAGGGACAGTGTGGATCCTCTAGAGGAGGCAGACAGGCCTTTGGGTGTATTGTCATGCTGGTCTATAGTGTTCCTTTATATTGCGTGCGCTGGCTACGTTCTTACCTTCTGCCCCATAGCACAGTGATGGCCACAACCAATGTCTGCAGAATTTCCGCACTGAATTCCACGGAAGAATTCTGCTGGAAATTCCTTTAAAACGTTTAATATGATTCCGCTCAACAATTCACACATTGGAATATACGCGCCTTTCTTTAAATTTTGCGTAAATGCTGGCAGAATCCCATTCAACCCCACGGGGCTTTGAATTACTAGTAGATCTGAGCTGTGCGTCTTACTAACTGGTCCCCTTACTAGTAGATCTGAGCTGTGCGTCTTACTAACTGGTCCCCTTACTAGTAGATCTGAGCTGTGCGTCCTAGTGACTGGTCCCCTTACTAGTAGATCTGAGCTGTGCGTCTTAGTGACTGGTCCCCTTACTAGTAGATCTGAGCTGTGCGTCTTAGTGACTGGTCCCCTTACTAGTAGATCTGAGCTGTGCGTATTAGTGACTGGTCCCCTTACTAGTAGATCTGAGCTGTGCGTCTTACTAACTGGTCCCCTTACTAGTAGATCTGAGCTGTGCGTCTTACTAACTGGTCCCCTTACTAGTAGATCTGAGCTGTGCGTCCTAGTGACTGGTCCCCTTACTAGTAGATCTGAGCTGTGCGTCTTAGTGACTGGTCCCCTTACTAGTAGATCTGAGCTGTGCGTCTTACTAACTGGTCCCCTTACTAGTAGATCTGAGCTGTGCGTATTAGTGACTGGTCCCCTTACTAGTAGATCTGAGCTGTGCGTCTTATAAACTGGTCCCCTTACTAGTAGATCTGAGCTGTGCGTCTTATAAACTGGTCCCCTTACTAGTAGATCTGAGCTGTGCGTCTTACTAACTGGTCCCCTTACTAGTAGATCTGAGCTGTGCGTCCTAGTGACTGGTCCCCTTACTAGTAGATCTGAGCTGTGCGTCTTAGTGACTGGTCCCCTTACTAGTAGATCTGAGCTGTGCGTCTTAGTGACTGGTCCCCTTACTAGTAGATCTGAGCTGTGCGTATTAGTGACTGGTCCCCTTACTAGTAGATCTGAGCTGTGCGTCTTACTAACTGGTCCCCTTACTAGTAGATCTGAGCTGTGCGTCTTACTAACTGGTCCCCTTACTAGTAGATCTGAGCTGTGCGTCCTAGTGACTGGTCCCCTTACTAGTAGATCTGAGCTGTGCGTCTTAGTGACTGGTCCCCTTACTAGTAGATCTGAGCTGTGCGTCTTACTAACTGGTCCCCTTACTAGTAGATCTGAGCTGTGCGTATTAGTGACTGGTCCCCTTACTAGTAGATCTGAGCTGTGCGTCTTATAAACTGGTCCCCTTACTAGTAGATCTGAGCTGTGCGTCCTAGTGACTGGTCCCCTTACTAGTAGATCTGAGCTGTGCGTCTTACTAACTGGTCCCCTTACTAGTAGATCTGAGCTGTGCGTCTTACTAACTGGTCCCCTTACTAGTAGATCTGAGCTGTGCGTCCTAGTGACTGGTCCCCCTTACTAGTAGATCTGAGCTGTGCGTCTTACTAACTGGTCCCCTTACTAGTAGATCTGAGCTGTGCGTCTTAGTGACTGGTCCCCTTACTAGTAGATCTGAGCTGTGCGTCTTAGTGACTGATCCCCTTACTAGTAGATCTGAGCTGTGCGTCTTAGTGACTGGTCCCCTTACTAGTAGATCTGAGCTGTGCGTCTTAGTGACTGGTCCCCTTACTAGTAGATCTGAGCTGTGCGTCTTAGTGACTGGTCCCCTTACTAGTAGATCTGAGCTGTGCGTCTTAGTGACTGGTCCCCTTATTACTAGATCTGAGCTGTGCGTCTTAGTGACTGGTCCCCTTACTAGTAGATCTGAGCTGTGCGTCTTAGTGACTGGTCCCCTTACTAGTAGATCTGAGCTGTGCGTCTTACTGACTGGTCCCCTTACTAGTAGATCTGAGCTGTGCGTCTTAGTGACTGGTCCCCTTACTAGTAGATCTGAGCTGTGCGTCTTAGTGACTGGTCCCCTTACTAGTAGATCTGAGCTGTGCGTCTTAGTGACTGGTCCCCTTACTAGTAGATCTGAGCTGTGCGTATTAGTGACTGGTCCCCTTACTAGTAGATCTGAGCTGTGCGTCTTAGTGACTGGTCCCCTTACTAGTAGATCTGAGCTGTGCGTCTTACTAACTGGTCCCCTTACTAGTAGATCTGAGCTGTGTGTATTAGTGACTGGTCCCCTTACTAGTAGATCTGAGCTGTGCGTCTTAGTGATTGGTCCCCTTACTAGTAGATCTGAGCTGTGCGTCTTAGTGACTGGTCCCCTTACTAGTAGATCTGAGCTGTGCGTATTAGTGACTGGTCCCCTTACTAGTAGATCTGAGCTGTGCGTTTTAGGGACTGGTCCCCTTACTAGTAGATCTGAGCTGTGCGTCTTAGTGACTGGTCCCCTTACTAGTAGATCTGAGCTGTGCGTCTTAGGGACTGGTCCCCTTACTAGTAGATCTGAGCTGTGCATATTAGTGACTGGTCCCCTTACTAGTAGATCTGAGCTGTGCGTCTTAGTGACTGGTCCCCTTACTAGTAGATCTGAGCTGTGCGTCTTACTGACTGGTCCCCTTACTAGTAGATCTGAGCTGTGCGTCTTAGTGACTGGTCCCCTTACTAGTAGATCTGAGCTGTGCGTCTTAGTGACTGGTCCCCTTACTAGTAGATCTGAGCTGTGCGTCTTAGGGACTGGTCCCCTTACTAGTAGATCTGAGCTGTGCGTCTTAGTGACCGGTTCCCTTACTAGTAGATCTGAGCTGTGCGTCTTAGTGACTGGTCCCCTTACTAGTAGATCTGAGCTGTGCGTCTTAGTGACTGGTCCCCTTACTAGTAGATCTGAGCTGTGCGTCTTAGTGACTGGTCCCCTTACTAGTAGATCTGAGCTGTGCGTCTTAGTGACTGGTCCCCTTACTAGTAGATCTGAGCTGTGCGTCTTAGTGACTGGTCCCCTTACTAGTAGATCTGAGCTGTGCGTCTTAGTGACTGGTCCCCTTACTAGTAGATCTGAGCTGTGCGTCTTAGTGACCGGTTCCCTTACTAGTAGATCTGAGCTGTGCGTCTTAGGGACTGGTCCCCTTACTAGTAGATCTGAGCTGTGCGTATTAGTGACTGGTCCCCTTACTAGTAGATCTGAGCTGTGCGTCTTAGGGACTGGTCCCCTTACTAGTAGATCTGAGCTGTGCGTCTTAGTGACTGGTCCCCTTACTAGTAGATCTGATCTGTGCGTCTTAGTGACTGGTCCCCTTACTAGTAGATCTGAGCTGTGCGTCTTAGTGACTGGTCCCCTTACTAGTAGATCTGAGCTGTGCGTCTTAGTGACTGGTCCCCTTACTAGTAGATCTGAGCTGTGTGTCTTAGTGACTGGTCCCCTTACTAGTAGATCTGAGCTGTGCGTCTTAGTGACTGGTCCCCTTACTAGTAGATCTGAGCTGTGCGTCTTAGGGACTGGTCCCCTTACTAGTAGATCTGAGCTGTGCGTCTTAGTGACTGGTCCCCTTACTAGTAGATCTGAGCTGTGCGTCTTACTGACTGGTCCCCTTACTAGTAGATCTGAGCTGTGCGTCTTAGTGACTGGTCCCCTTACTAGTAGATCTGAGCTGTGCGTCTTAGTGACTGGTCCCCTTACTAGTAGATCTGAGCTGTGCGTCTTAGGGACTGGTCCCCTTACTAGTAGATCTGAGCTGTGCGTCTTAGTGACTGGTCCCCTTACTAGTAGATCTGAGCTGTGCGTCTTAGTGACTGGTCCCCTTACTAGTAGATCTGAGCTGTGCATATTAGTGACTGGTCCCCTTACTAGTAGATCTGAGCTGTGCGTCTTAGTGACTGGTCCCCTTACTAGTAGATCTGAGCTGTGCGTCTTAGTGACCGGTTCCCTTACTAGTAGATCTGAGCTGTGCGTCTTAGTGACTGGTCCCCTTACTAGTAGATCTGAGCTGTGCGTCTTAGTGACTGGTCCCCTTACTAGTAGATCTGAGCTGTGCGTCTTAGTGACTGGTCCCCTTACTAGTAGATCTGAGCTGTGCGTCTTAGTGACTGGTCCCCTTACTAGTAGATCTGAGCTGTGCGTCTTAGTGACTGGTCCCCTTACTAGTAGATCTGAGCTGTGCGTCTTAGTGACTGGTCCCCTTACTAGTAGATCTGAGCTGTGCGTCTTAGTGACTGGTCCCCTTACTAGTAGATCTGAGCTGTGCGTCTTAGTGACTGGTCCCCTTACTAGTAGATCTGAGCTGTGCGTCTTAGTGACTGGTCCCCTTACTAGTAGATCTGAGCTGTGTGTATTAGTGACTGGTCCCCTTACTAGTAGATCTGAGCTGTGCGTCTTAGTGACTGGTCCCCTTACTAGTAGATCTGAGCTGTGCGTCTTAGGGACTGGTCCCCTTACTAGTAGATCTGAGCTGTGCGTCTTAGTGACTGGTCCCCTTACTAGTAGATCTGAGCTGTGCGTCTTAGTGACTGGTCCCTTTACTAGTAGATCTGAGCTGTGCGTCTTAGTGACTGGTCCCCTTACTAGTAGATCTGAGCTGTGCGTCTTAGTGACTGGTCCCCTTACTAGTAGATCTGAGCTGTGCGTCTTAGTGACTGGTCCCCTTACTAGTAGATCTGAGCTGTGCGTCTTAGTGACTGGTCCCCTTACTAGTAGATCTGAGCTGTGCGTCTTACTAACTGGTCCCCTTACTAGTAGATCTGAGCTGTGCGTCTTAGTGACCGGTCCCCTTACTAGTAGATCTGAGCTGTGCGTCTTAGTGACTGGTCCCCTTACTAGTAGATCTGAGCTGTGCGTCTTAGTGACTGGTCCCCTTACTAGTAGATCTGAGCTGTGCGTCTTAGTGACTGGTCCCCTTACTAGTAGATCTGAGCTGTGCGTCTTAGTGACTGGTCCCCTTACTAGTAGATCTGAGCTGTGCGTCTTAGTGACTGGTCCCCTTATTACTAGATCCGAGTTCCTTGTAGAACGTAGACTTTCCCAGCCAGATGGTAAGAATTTGTGGCAGCGCCGATTCTTGCGTCGTTTTCAGATCGTCCTCATGGTAACGGGTGAATGGAAATAACCTTCCTTATATAGCAGCATTTAGCATTACCCACAATCCAGCCGAGACCGGGCATGTAACACAGGGGGAGATTTATCACAATCCGTCCGGAGGAAAAGCTGCTGAGTTGCCCATAACAACCAATCAGATCGCTGCTTTCATTTTTCAGAGGCCTTTTCAAAAACGAAAGGAGCAATCTGATTGGTTGCTATGGGCAGGTTTTGATAAATCTCCTCCAATGTCTTCAGAGGAGATGATGGACATGTGCTGGAGACTAGTAAACGCAGGACACGTGCTGGAGACTAGAAAATGCAGGACGTGCTGGAGACTAGTAAACACAGGACACGTACTGGAGACTAATAAACACAGGACATGTGCTGGAGACTAGTAAACACAGGACATGTGCTGGAGACTAGTAAACACAGGACATGTGCTGGAGACTAGTAAACACAGGACATGTGCTGGAGACTAGTAAACACAGTACACCTACTGGAGACTAATAAACACAGGACATGTGCTGGAGACTAGTAAACACACAACATGTGCTGGAGACTAGTAAACACAGGACATGTGCTGGAGACTAGTAAACACAGGACACGTACTGGAGACTAGTAAACACAGGACATGTGCTGGAGACTAGTAAACACAGAACATGTGCTGGAGACTAGTAAACACAGGACATGTGCTGGAGACTAGTAAACACAGGACACGTACTGGAGACTAGTAAACACAGGACATGTGCTGGAGACTAGTAAACACAGGACATGTGCTGGAGACTAGTAAACACAGGACATGTGCTGGAGACTAGTAAACACAGGACACGTACTGTAGACTAGTAAACACAGGACATGTGCTGGAGACTAGTAAACACAGGACACGTACTGGAGACTAATAAACACAGGACACGTACTGGAGACTAATAAACACAGGACATGTGCTGGAGACTAGTAAACACAGGACACGTACTGGAGACTAATAAACACAGGACATGTGCTGGAGACTAGTAGACACAGGACATGTGCTGGAGACTAGTAAACACAGAACGCGTGCTGGACACTAATAAACACAGGACATGTGCTGGAGATTAGTAACACAGAACGCGTGCTGGAGACTAATAAGCACAAGACATGTGCTGGAGACTAGTAAATGCAGGACACAAGCCGGAGACTAGTAAACACAGGACATGTGCTGGAGACTAGTAAACACAGGACACGTACTGGAGACTAATAAACACAGGACATGTGCTGGAGACTAGTAAACACAGGACATGTGCTGGAGACTAGTAAACACAGAACGCGTGCTGGACACTAATAAACACAGGACATGTGCTGGAGACTAGTAACACAGAACGCGTGCTGGAGACTAATAAGCACAAGACATGTGCTGGAGACTAGTAAATGCAGGACACAAGCCGGAGACTAGTAAACACAGGACATGTGCTGGAGACTAGTAAACACAGGACATGTGCTGGAGACTAGTAAACACACGACATGCTGTAGACTAGTAAACACAGGACATGTGCTGGAGACTAGTAAACACAGGACATGTGCTGGAGACTAGTAAACACAGGACACCTACTGGAGACTAATAAACACAGGACATGTGCTGGAGACTAGTAAACACAGAACATGTGCTGGAGACTAGTAAACACAGGACATTTGCTGGAGACTAGTAAACACAGGACACGTACTGGAGACTAGTAAACACAGGACATGTGCTGGAGACTAGTAAACACAGAACATGTGCTGGAGACTAGTAAACACAGGACATGTGCTGGAGACTAGTAAACACAGGACACGTACTGGAGACTAGTAAACACAGTACATGTGCTGGAGACTAGTAAACACAGGACATGTGCTGGAGACTAGTAAACACAGGACACGTACTGTAGACTAGTAAACACAGGACATGTGCTGGAGACTAGTAAACACAGGACACGTACTGGAGACTAATAAACACAGGACACGTACTGGAGACTAATAAACACAGGACATGTGCTGGAGACTAGTAAACACAGGACACGTACTGGAGACTAATAAACACAGGACATGTGCTGGAGACTAGTAAACACAGGACATGTGCTGGAGACTAGTAAACACAGAACGCGTGCTGGACACTAATAAACACAGGACATGTGCTGGAGACTAGTAACACAGAACGCGTGCTGGAGACTAATAAGCACAAGACATGTGCTGGAGACTAGTAAATGCAGGACACAAGCCGGAGACTAGTAAACACAGGACATGTGCTGGAGACTAGTAAACACAGGACATGTGCTGGAAACTAGTAAACACAGGACGTGCTGGAGACTAGTAAACACAGAACGTTTGCTGGAAACTAATAAACACAGGACATGTGCTGGAGACTAGTAAACACAGGACATGTGCTGGAGACTAGTAAACACAGGACGCGTGCTGGAGACTAGTAAATGCAGGACATGTGCTGGAGACTAGTAAATGCAGGACATGTGCTGGAGACTAGTAAACACAGAAGGCATGCTGGAGACTAGTAAATGCAGGACATGTGCTGGAGACTAGTAAATGCAGGACACGTGCTGGAGACTAGTAAACACAGGACATGTCCTGGAGACTAGTAAACACAGAATGCGTGCTGGAGACTAGTAAACACAGAATGCGTGCTGGAGACTAGTAAACACAGAATGCGTGCTGGAGACTAGTAAATGCAGGGCACGTGCTGGAGACTAGTAAACACAGGACATGTCCTGGAGACTAGTAAACACAGGACATGTCCTGGAGACTAGTAAACACAGAATGCGTGCTGGAGACTAGTAAACACAGGACACATATTCTGCAGGATTCTGTCCAATCAGTGGTCGTGCCTATAGCTATAATGAAGGTCGGACATTAGATAGCAGCTACCGCTATGTTGTCTGGTGGTGAACACAACTGTCCATGGCTGTCGAGCATTGCACCCACAGTGTACACTATCTGGAGAGCCACATGTTTGGGGGACACTGCTGTAGAGGTGGGGTCCCTCTTACTTTTAATACCAGTGGGCAAAATCAGGAAAGCTGTCACCATCACAGACCCTTGGAATCAGTACTCTTGGGTCCATGGAGACATTTTGGGGGTTCTTGGTACAATAGAAAGAGAACAAGAGAAATTGTACATGTCCTGCAATCATAAGCAACAAATACGATACAATTAGCAGCATGTCCCCATCTAAAAGCTGAGAATATTAATATTAGGGCGGCGGAGGCTTCACAGGTCTTCTTTAAAGTGCACCTGTCATATCACAGAAATAAATAAAGCTTCCATATGTCACTCACCTGGTCATACAGAGGTCTTCCATATCATTTTTATGTGTCTAGCTTCTATATTTGCCTCACAAATCCCTCTGTTCTGCTGCTCAATCATTCTGACCGTCCACTTCTTAGGAAGGGGCGTGTCCGAGGCAAGCACTGAGCCCGCCCTCACTCACCATGCATTCACTTCCTCCCTGAGTCTGCTGAGTTGTGCTGGGTCTCTTCATCCAGTCACTGCAGGCTGCTCTGTAACCCCTTCCTCTCTGTTTTCATTTTGCAGTCTGATAGGACAGGAGTGAGCACAGAGGAGTGATAGTCCCGCCCTCACTCCCTGGACTTTGTCCATGTCTGTGCTTCTGCTGGGACAAAGATGATTCTGCAGCTGAACAGGACTATGTTACATTTTCTTATCAGAAAGGATCATGTTTTGCCAAGATGCACAACATATGCAAAGTTTTGGATTCTGACAGTGCGCATTTAAAAAGTTTTCCCATAAACACCTTAGGTTGGGTGATAAGTGTAAGAGTAGTGGGGGTCCGACCACTGGGGTCCTTACTGATAGCAAAGTTAGGGGTTGTGTTACATAGGACTGAAACAAGGAAACTGCACTAGGGCTAGAAACAGGTAGACAAGATTCTGACCCTCCCACAGGCCGCGAAAAATGGTGAAAAGTGCAGCGCCGCCATTTATTATTGGTGACATATATATTGAGCATGGGGACACAAAAATGGGGGGGAATACAAATACGGGGTTAAGACTAGGGCTGGGACCTTAGTACCTTAGTGCAGGATTTGTCCATATATGGTGGATTTACGGAAAGGAATAAAAACAAGAACAACGCGTTTTGAACATTTACAAACCTGATAAAGAAGGTTTAATACTTTGAAACACGTTGGTTCTTGTTTTTATTAATACAATAAAGTATCCTGAATGTCCCGTGAACACCCGCCAACCGAAGACGTTGGCCCTCCGTTTGGCGGGTGTTCACGGGACTTTTAGGGACATATAGCGGCAGATTATTTGCTTGTATTTTTGCTTTAGTAATTGTAACTTAATTTTTTGCTTTACTATAATTCTATTTAAATAATATATAAATCTTCTGTTCTTGTTATTTTACTTTATTCATTGTATTTTTTGTATTTTTTTTATAACTTATTTTTAACTTTACTATAATTCTATTTAAATAATATATAAATCTTCTGTTCTTGTTATTTTACTTTATTCATTGTATTTTATGTATTTTATAACTTATTTTTTACTTTACTATAATTCTATTTAAATAATATGTAAATCATCTGTTCTTGTTATTTTGCTTTATTCATTGTATTTTTTTATAACTTATTTTTTAACTTTACTATAATTCTGTTTAAAGAATGTGATTCTTCTGTACTTGTTGTTTTACTTAAGTTATTGTATTTTTTTATAACTTATTTTTTTTTTACTTTACTATAATTCTATTTAAATAATGTAATTCTTCCTGTACTTGTTATTTTACTTTAGGTATTGTATTTTTTGTATTTTTTTTTATAACTTATTTTTTTTACTTTATAATAATTCTATTTAAATAATATGTAAATCTTCTGTTCTTGTTATTTTACTTTAGTTATTGTATTTTATGTATTTTTATAACCTATTTTTTACTTCACTATAATTCTATTTAAATACCGTAATATGTAAATCTTCTGTTCATGTCATTTTATTTTTGTTATTTTTTTATGTATTTTTTTTAATAACTTATTTTTTGCTTTTCTATAATTCTGTTTAAATAACATGTGAATCTTTTGTTCTTGTAATTTTTAATTTTTCTTTATAAGTTATTATATATTTTTTTATTACTTATTGTATTTTTTTATAACTTATTTTTGACTTTAATTCTATTTAAATAATATGTGAATATTCTGTTCTTGTCATTTTACTTTATTGTATTTTTTGTATTTTTCACATAACTTATTTTTTTCTTACTTCACTATAATTCTTTTTAAATAATATGTGAACCTTCTGTCCTTGTAATTTCATTTTGCATACAAGGCGTATATATTTAATGATTTTGGCTCCTAATATGCTGTATAATTGTTATTAGATACAGATGGACGATGCGGAGCTCTGACTGCCAATGCGTACCTTTGAAGATAAAAATTCAGTATACTGCATTTTTTCCCCCTAATATACATATTGCAGCTGGCATTGTGATGTGTAGCTGTCTCACCAGATATAGTTATCTATTTTATTCTACATTTTATACATAATTTAGCATATTCTGTAAGGCTTGGAGCTGCACAAAAATTCCCATAACGCACCACAACGCCGAATGTTAGAACTTCAAATGATATATGATCCTTGACATTAAAGTCGTGGACTGGAGATTGCTCCTGCTTTTTTTCTTGAAAAGTCCATTTCTAGTGAATTTTATCTGTTCACCAGGGAGGAAGTTGAATCCATGACAAACAGCGGTATTGATGGATGAAGCTTCATCAGAGGAAAGGAAAGCTGTGTAAGAAAAGGTAGTAAAATAGAAGGCTTGTAGAATAATTCTTAAAGAGGTAATGTCCCTAAATGTATTTATTATTAACGGGGCAGGAAGAAATAGATACCGTGTTTCCCCGAAAATAAGACATAGCCATAAAATAAGCCATGCCAGGAGTTCTACGTCTTTGATCGATATAAGTCATACCCCCGAAAATAAGCCATAGAGGTAGGTGTGGCTTATTGAAGTTAATAAAGATGGCCACCCCTACACATCTGCACCAGGTACTGTAGGGATGTTCCGATCCTGTGCAGCGGTAGGTCCCGTGTCCCTGCTGATGAGAGTGGGGATGGCAGCTGACAGGCAGGGCAGCTTAGGGATGTCCCGGTCTTGTGCTGCAGCAGCTTTAGTGCGTTGGCGTGTCCCGTGTCCCAGATGGTCAGCGTGGGAATGCGGCAGCTCCCAACTCCCTGCGGTTGCTTAGCACTGGGAGGAAGTTAAAGCCACTTGGTGCACCCGCATGGGAAGAAAAGGCCAGGTATGGTTCATGAAATGGAGGAGAAATTGAGTTAATTTCTCTCCATTTCATATTCAAATATTGAACATAAAATAATGGGGGGGGGGGGGGGGGGAGATGGGCATATAAGACATTCCCTGAAAATAAACCATAGTGTGTCTTTTTTTGAGGAAAAATAAATATAAGACGGTGTCTTATTTTCGGGGGAACCACTGTATATGTTCTTCTAGGCTACATAACCCTTTCTCTACAAGTGTCGTTCCTGTAAGGAAGCAAGAAGGATCTGTGTGGGATGATACCTGTAGTATGGAGATCTAGAAAAGTGGAGGGAAGAAGCAGGAGGAGACCTGTATTATAGAGATCTAGAAGACTGTAGGGAAGAAGCAGGAGGTAACCTGTAGTATAGAGATCTAGAGGACTGTAGGGAAGAAGCAGGAGGAGACCTGTAGTATAGAGATCTAGAAGAGTGTGAGGAAGAAGCAGGAGGAGACCTGTAGTATAGAGATCTAGAAGAGTGTGAGGAAGAAGCAGGAGGAGACCTGTAGAGTAGAGATCTAGAAGACTGTGAGGAAGAAGCAGGAGGAGACCTGTAGTATAGAGATCTGGAAGAGTGGAGGGAAGAAGCAGGAGGAGACCTGTAGTATAGAAATCTAGAAGAATGTAGGGAAGAAGCAGGAGGAAACCTGTATTATAGAGAGCTAGAAGACTGTAGGGAAGAAGCAGGAGGAGACCTGTAGTATAGAGATCTAGAAGAGTGTGAGGAAGAAGCAGGAGGAGACCTGTAGTATAGAGATCTAGAAGAGTGTGAGGAAGAAGCAGGAGGAGACCTGTAGTATAGAGATCTAGAAAAGTGGAGGGAAGAAGCAGGAGGAAACCTGTATTATAGAGATCTAGAAGACTGTAGGGAAGAAGCAGGAGGAGACCTGTAGTATAGAGATCTAGAGGAGTGTGAGGAAGAAGCAGAAGGAGACCTGTAGTATAGAGATCTAGAGGAGTGTGAGGAAGAAGCAGGAGGAGACCTGTAGTATAGAGATCTAGATGAGTGTGAGGAAGAAGCAGGAGGAGACCTGTAGTATAGAGATCTAGAAGAATGTAGGGAAGAAGCAGGAGGAGACCTGTAGTATAGAGATCTAGAAGAGTGGAAGGAAGAAGCAGGATGAGACCTGTAGTATAGAGATCTAGAAGAGTGGAAGGAAGAAGCAGGAAGAGACCTGTATTATAGAGATCTAGAAGACTGTAGGGAAGAAGCAGGAGAAGACCTGTAGTTTAGAGATCTAGAAGAGTGGAAGGAAGAATCAGGAGAAGACCTGTAGTATAGAGATCTAGAAGAGTGGAAGGAAGAAGCAGGAGAAGACCTGTGGTATAGACATCTAGAAGAGTGGAAGGAAGAAGCAGGAGGAGACCTGTATTATAGAGATCCAGAAAAATGGAGGGAAGAAGCAAGAGGAGACCTGTATTATAGATATCTAGAAAAATGGAGGGAAGGAGCAGGAGGAGACCTATTGTATAGAGATCTAGAAAAATGGAAGGAAGAAGCAGGAGGAGACCTGTAGTATAGACATCTAGAAGATTGGAAGGAAGAAGCAGGAGTAGACATGTATTATAGAGATATAGAAAAATTGAGGGAAGAAGCAGGAGGAGACCTATAGTATAGAGATCTAGAAAAATGGAAGGAAGAAGCAGGAGAAGACCTGTAGTATAGAGATCTAGTAGAGTGGAAGGAAGAAGCAAGAGAAGACCTGTAGTATAGAGATCTAGTAGAGTGGAAGGAAGAAGCAGGAGAAGACCTGTAGTATAGAGATCTAGAAGAGTGGAAGGAAGAAGCAGGAGAAGACCTGTATTATAGAGCTCTAGAAAAATGGAGGGAAGAAGGAGGAGGAAACCTGTAGTATAGAGATCTATAAAAATGGAAGGCAGAAGCAGGAGGAGACCTGTAGTATAGAGATCTATAAAAATGGAAGGAAGAAGCAGGAGGAGACCTGTAGTATTTTTATTTATTTTTTGTTAATAGCAAATGTAAAAAATTCCTTTACGTTTTCCTCTATGGCCAGGTAAGACAGGTGGATAGTACTATCATTTATTTACATCCCCCACCGTTTGCAATGGAGGTGTTAATAAAATTTAATTAATTTTTGTTAAATAAGCAGGGGGCAATAGTATACATCTGTGGGGATTTTAATTGTGTTATGGACAGAGATATAGATAGAATTTCTCATAAACAGTATGTGGGCAGGTGGCTTTCTCCTCTGAAGCGGCTGATAGAAGAGGTGGGATGGTATGATATATGGCGAGAAATGTACGGGAAAAAACTAATTTATTCATGTTTTGGTTCCGCACACGGCTCGGCATCCAGGATTGATATGGCTCTAGGTAATGAATCTGCACTACATTCAGTACAGCGTTTAAAATACGAAGCAAAAACAATATCTGACCATTCAGTTATGATCCTGGATGTGGCGTTAGGGGCGGAACAGAAAACTATGAGGTCTAATATAATACGCATTGGCTAAATTTGATGGAAAATGTGGACACGATGCATTTAGAAATTGAAGAATTTTGACAATTTGATAGTGTGGGATACCCTTAAAGCTTTTTTACGTGGTATGTTATACAGAGAGATAGTGAGGCTGAAAAAACAGAAAGAGGAAAAGTTTAGAGTAGAGATTCAGCAGCTGAGTAACCATCTTGACCAAAACCCGACATCGGAAGCAGTAATGGTTTTGGAGGCGAAGAGGAAAGAATATAGGGTATATGTGTATATATATATATATATATATATATATATATATATATATATATAGAAGAAAAAAGTAAAAATTTAATTCAATAAAAAAAACAAGTAATAGCTAGTAAGGGCAGCAAGGCTAATAAATGGCTTGCGAATATTATTAAAAATCAAAAGGCGCACCACTATATAAAAGGAGTTCACGACAAATATAAAGAACTTCATATACTAGAGGAAACAGTTGAAAATGTTTTGGGGAGCATTTACTCTAGTGAGTAACTATGTAACAATAATGACTTAGAAAAGAAAATACAGGAGGAGACCTGTAGCATGGAGATCTAGAAGAGTGGAAGGAAGGAGGAGACCTGTAGTATGGAGATCTAGTAGAGTGGAAGGAAGAAGCAGGAGGAAACCTGTAGTATGGAGATCTAGAAGAGTGGAAGGAAGAAGCAGGAGGAGACCTGTAGTATAGAGATCTAGAAGAGAGGAAGGAAGAAGCAGGAGGAGACCTGTAGAGTAGAGATCTAGAAGAGGGGGGGAGGAGAAGCAGGAGGAGACCTGTAGTATAGAGATCTAGAAGAGTGGAAGGAAGAAGCAGGAGGAGACCTGTAGTATAGTCATCTAGAAGAGGGGACGGAAGAAGCAGGAGGAGACCTGTAGAGTAGAGATCTATTAGAGGGGGGGGGGGAGGAGAAGCAGGAGGAGACCTGTAGTATAGAGATCTAGAAGAGTGGAAGGAAGAAGCAGGAGGAGACCTGTAGTATAGAGATCTAGAAGAGTGGAAGGAAGAAGCAGGAGGAGACCTGTAGTATAGAGATCTAGAAGAGGGGGGGGGGGGGAAGCAGGAGGAGACCTGTAGTATAGACATCTAGAAGAGTGGACGGAAGAAGCAGGAGGAGACCTGTAGAGTAGAGATCTAGAAGAGGGGGGAGGAGAAGCAGGAGGAGGCCTGTAGTATAGAGATCTAGAAGAGTGGAAGGAAGAAGCAGGAGGAGACCTGTAGTATAGAGATCTAGAAGAGGGGGGGGGAGAAGCAGGAGGAGACCTGTAGTATAGACATCTAGAAGAGTGGAAGGAAGAAGCAGGAGGAGACCTGTAGAGTAGAGATCTAGAAGAGGGGGGGAGGAGAAGCAGGAGGAGACCTGTAGTATAGAGATCTAGAAGAGTGTGAGGAAGAAGCAGGAGGAGACCTGTAGTATAGACATCTAGAAGAGTGGAAGGAAGAAGCAGGAGGAGACCTGTAGAGTAGAGATCTAGAAGAGGGGGGGGGGGGAGAAGCAGGAGGAGACCTGTAGTATAGACATCTAGAAGAGTGTGAGGAAGAAGCAGGGGGAGACCTGTAGTATGGAGATCTAGAAGAGTGGAAGGAAGAAGCAGGAGGAGACCTGTAATATAGAGATCTAGAAGATTGTAGGGAAGAAGCAGGAGGAGAGCTGTATTATAGTGATCTAGAAGAGTGGAAGGAAGAAGCAGGAGGAGACCTGTAGTATAGAGATCTAGAGGGCTGTAAGGAAGAAGCAGGAGTAGACCTGTAGTATAGAGATCTAGAAGAGTGTAGGGAAGAAGCAGGTGAAGACCTGTAGTATAGAGATCTAGAAGAGTGTAGGGAAGAAGCAGGTGGAGACCTTTAGTATAGAGATCTAGAAGACTGTAGGGAAAAAGCAGGAGAAGACCTGTAGTATAGACATCTAGAAGACTGTAGGGAAGAAGCAGGAGGAGACCTGTAGTATAGACATCTAGAAGAGTGTGAGGAAGAAGCAGGAGGAGACCTGTAGTATAGAGAGCTAGAAGAGTGTAGGGAAGAAGCAGGAGGAGACCTGTAGTATAGACATCTAGAAGAGTGTGAGGAAGAAGCAGGAGGAGACCTGTAATATAGAGATCTAGAAGAGTGTGAGGAAGAAGCTGGAGAAGACCTGTAGTATAGAGATCTAGAAGAGTGTGAGGAAGAAGCAGGAGGAGACCTGTAGTATAGAGATCTAGAAGAGTGTGAGGAAGAAGCAGGAGGAGACCTGTAGTATAGAGATCTAGAAGAGTGTGAGGAAGAAGCTGGAGAAGACCTGTAGTATGAAGATCTAGAAGAGTGTGAGGAAGTAGCAGGAGGAGACCTGTAGTATAGAAATCTAGAAGAGTGTGAGGAAGAATCAGGAGGAGACCTGTAGTATGGAGATCTAGAAGACTGTAGGGAAGAAGCAGGAGGAGACCTGTAGTATAGAGATCTAGAAGAGTGTGAGGAAGAAGCAGGAGGAGACCTGCAGTATAGAGATCTAGAAGAGTGTGAGGAAGAAGCAGGAGGAGACCTGTAGTATAGAAATCTAGATGAGTGTGAGGAAGAAACAGGAGGAGACCTGTAGTATAGAAATCTAGAAGAGTGTGAGGAAGAAGCAGGAGGAAACCTGTAGTAAAGAGATCTAGAAGAGTGTGAGGAAGAAGCAGGAGGAGACCTGTAGTATAGAGATCTAGAAGAGTGTGAGGAAGAAGCAGGAGGAGACCTGTAGTATAGAGATCTAGAAGAGTGTGAGGAAGAAGCAGGAGGAAACCTGTAGTATAGAGATCTAGAAGAGTGTGAGGAAGAAGCAGGAGGAGACCTGTAGTATAGAGATCTAGAAGAGTGTGAGGAAGAAGCAGGAGGAGACCTGTAGTATAGAGATCTAGAAGAGTGTGAGGAAGAAGCAGGAGGAAACCTGTAGTATAGAGATCTAGAAGAGTGTGAGGAAGAAGCAGGAGGAAACCTGTAGTATAGAAATCTAGAAGAGTGTGAGGAAGAAGCAGGAGGAGACCTGTAGTATAGAGATCTAGAAGAGTGTGAGGAAGAAGCAGGAGGAAACCTGTAGTATAGAGATCTAGAAGAGTGTGAGGAAGAAGCAGGAGGAAACCTGTAGTATAGAAATCTAGAAGAGTGTGAGGAAGAAGCAGGAGGAGACCTGTAGTATAGAAATCTAGAAGAGTGTGAGGAAGAAGCAGGAGGAGACCTGTAGTATAGAAATCTAGAAGAGTGTGAGGAAGAAGCAGGAGGAGACCTGTAGTATGAGGATCTAGCAGAGTGTGAGGAAGAATCAGGAGACCTGCCTTCCATTGGCGCATACAATGGGCAATACTTTTGTTGTGTATATAGAAGGTTCTAATGTGATGTGAACAGGTCCTTGGGCCAAATTTTGCCCACCCAGCCAAGCCACAGTGCAGCCTTTGTGTTGGCGTTCAGCACAGGCCCAAGCAGGTGGGTCTACTTCTGAAAGTAGGTGACCATCTGACCTAGAGGGATATGGACAACTTCTGAATGGCAGATCCACCTATGTATGCACCCGGATATTGCCGATGTTATGCAGAAGGTCCAGGCTTAGTTTAGCTTGTCTTCTTTAGCTGTATGTTGTTTATATGGTTTGTTGGTTTAGCTCTTATATTGCGGAGCACTTGTAATTCTCTAAATTCCCACTATATCCTTGTTATCCTAAGGAGCCATATCCGTCCATATTTATGGTGTTCTGTACATGCATAGGGATCGGTGTAAGTATTCCATATCCATGTACCACCAAATTTATGTGAAAAAACCCTTCGCTCCCCCTGAAAACACTCAGTGCATTGCACAATCCGTCCGGTGAGCTTTATTTGCTTACTCCGGAGAACCCCTTTAATTATGTTTATTCTGCCGTCCAAGAGATATTTCAATGAGTCCGTCGAGCTTTATGGTTTATTTGGTTTAGCAGAAAGAAGAATATTTCACTCACTGCGCTATTCCTTGGGTTGTTAAAGTCGGCATTTCCCTTTATTGTTGTTACATTAAGGGTAAGCGCTAGTGATGTGAAAGATTTCTAGTACTAAATCTTAACATTCAGTATTTTATGCTATTTCGTAGGATGGGGATTTGGTATATCACTTCACCGCTACTATAGTCCGAGCAGCGTCTCAGCCATACAAATGATGGCAGAAATATATAGGAACCCAAGAGATTAATCATATAACCTACAAAAAATGAGCCCAGAAAAGTGTATAATCCAACATCACTTTATTGATCAGAATAAACATCCAGGTAAAAAAAAAAAACACAAATAGCAGGATACCATGGGGACCTAATACTACATCTATCCGTTATACATTACAATCTATGCAGCATGCTGTTATATGATGTATGCAACAAGTACTATACCTGACTGCGACATGCTGAATCCGTCCCCGGGAGCTCCTGCCACCTCGACACGTGTTTCGGGCAAATCCCTTTCTCAAGAGGCTCCAAGAGATTAATCAGCCTTCGGTGGCCGGACCATTTGGAATAGTTTTTTGTTCTGTGTCCACAGCTCCTATGAACACCAATATGTCTCCATGGCAACAGACCACAAACAAACCCTGTGTAGTCAGATCCTGCAGCCATATTGCCTTTCATGTGTCATCTACTACTTGATATCCATCCAGATGTACAGTAGTAAGAAGTAGGGGATATGGGGCTGGCAATATGACTGAAGGATCGGTGAGCTGTTACCTTGGAGAATCGTTGGTTTCCATAAGAGGTTTGGATACAAAACAGTAGGATATAAAGTGTAAAGGTATATTATTTAAAAATGATGGCGTGTCATGGGCTTTTCCATGTATACACTGGCAGACTGTGCACCGTAAGGTCGTTGGGCTGGCTCTATTACCATTGATGGTAGGAATGGCTGGGATTGAAAATAATATTCTATATTTGCCTTGCAAATCCATCAGCCATCACCCTTTGGCAGTGATTCCAGCCTCCAGTATTCTAGGGGATGAATAAAAAGGATGCGCTCCATAGTGATACACCACCAGCCGATGGCCCCGGTAAGAGAAAAGCTGCTGATCAACTTGTCAGGATGACGGCGTGCACAAGGAGAGGACGCTGAGATACGGCTATTGGCAGCTTATCTGGGAAATACCGGCATAAATACAATCTGCACCTATAGCCTGTCAGGGATGTCATTCAGGCCTTTGTTTTGGTTGAATGTATAAAGTCGTGGTCTTCAGTCTATGGGTCCCCACATGAGACTATAACTTCTAGTAGCCATGGTGTGTGGGGGCATCTGGGAATTGTCAACTAAATTTAAAGCAGAGAATTGGCGTAAGTGATGTGTTACCCGCCCCTGCACGCCACGCTGACTCCAGGTGTGAAGAGTAACAATGGCCACTACGCTACCCTCTATGAATCATCCACGATCCACATCCATGTGTTTACAACTTCACCGCTTCATTATGAATGGTTGGAGCCAAAGTAGTATCAGGTATGAAGTAACATCCCGCAGAGGCTCTGAGGTTGTCGACTGAGATTGGCGAGTAACGTTGCTTAGTAACAAAATGGAATTCTATTTACCAAGCTTTATACCGGTTCGCAAGATTATTCCAGAACAGATACTTTTTCTAGAAACAGCAGTACTGCAGCTCATCTCCATTTAGGTCAGTGTTTCCCAAACAGAGTGCATCCAGCTGTTGAAAAACTACAACTCCTTACTGGCCCGGACAGCCAAAGGTCTGTCTGCCACCTCCAGAGGATCCACACTGTCACTAAAAGGCAAATCAAGGCTTCCCTCTAATCTCGGCAGCCTTTGGCAACAACTGGAGGCACACTGGTTGGTGTGGTGATTTGGGTGAAGGAGCAGACCCATTTATCTAAGGCAAGGTACATAAAGCTAAAACGCAGTATGGACCAAGCCTAAGGCCCCTTAAGAAGTTTTCATTGGGATGGACACTAACACATTACACCAACGGGGGATTCTTAGGAAATACCATTCAAGTTGCTCCTTTCTATTCTACTAGATCCAGAAGGTCAGACCCTTTGCGGAGATGGCCGGGCTCACAGTCTCCATCTTAGTTCATCCCAGACTGGACTCTTCTTCTATGGGAACCAACAAAAACTGTTTCCACAAAGTTAGAAGCTACAATTGTCCACAATGTCTTGGTGCTGAAGAATTAAGATTTTCCCTAAACTGGAACTAAGGAGCCAAGACCGACCCCTGAAGAACAGCCCCAAAACCTCATCCCTCCTCCACCAAACCTTACAGCCGGCACCATACAGTCCTGCAGGTAACGTTCTCCTGGCATTCACCAAACCCAGACTGGTCCATCAGATGCCAGATAGAGAAGTGTCCTCCGTCAGGTTCGGTCCCTGCAGTTATGTAGTCTGCAGTGTTTGACTGCACTGGTATCAGGGGGCGCTATAGATCCCCCCCATTGTATATAAAGGTGACTGCACTGGTATCAGGGGGCGCTATAGATCCCCCCATTGTATATAAAGGTGACTGCACTGGTATCAGGGGGCGCTATAGAACCCCCCATTGTATATAAAGGTGACTGCACTGGTATCAGGGAGTGATATAGAACCCCCCATTGTATATAAAGGTGACTGCACTGGTATCAGGGAGTGATATAGAACCCCCCATTGTATATAAAGGTGACTGCACTGGTATCAGGGAGTGATATAGAACCCCCCATTGTATATAAAGGTGACTGCACTGGTATCAGGGAGCGATATAGATCCCCCCATTGTATATAAAGGTGACTGCACTGATATCAGGGGGTGCTATAGAACCCCCCATTGTTTATAAAGGTGACTGTACTGGTATCAGGGGGCGCTATAGAACCCCCCATTGTATATAAAGGTGACTGCACTGGTATCAGGGAGTGATATAGAACCCCCCCCCCCATTGTATATAAAGGTGACTGCACTGGTATCAGGGGGCGCTATAGAACCACTCATTGTATATAAAGGTGACTGCACTGGTATCAGGGAGCGATATAGAACCCCCCATTGTATGTAAAGGTGACTGCACTGGTATCAGGGAGTGATATAGAACCCCCCATTGTATATAAAGGTGACTGCACTGGTATCAGGGAGTGATATAGAACCCCCATTGTATATAAAGGTGACTGCACTGGTATCTGGGAGTGATATAGAACCCCCCATTGTATATAAAGGTGACTGCACTGGTATCAGGGGGCGCTATAGAACCCCCCATTGTATATAAAGGTGACTGCACTGGTATCTGGGAGTGATATAGAACCCCCCATTGTATATAAAGGTGACTGCACTGGTATCAGGGGGCGCTATAGAACCCCCCATTGTATATAAAGGTGACTGCACTGGTATCAGGGAGTGATATAGAACCCCCATTGTATATAAAGGTGACTGCACTGGTATCTGGGAGTGATATAGAACCCCCCATTGTATATAAAGGTGACTGCACTGGTATCAGGGGGCGCTATAGAACCCCCCATTGTATATAAAGGTGACTGCACTGGTATCTGGGAGTGATATAGAACCCCCCATTGTATATAAAGGTGACTGCACTGGTATCAGGGGGTGCTATAGAACCCCCATTGTATATAACGGTGACTGCACTGGTTGGGGCCGGATATTGTACACCAGTGGGAATGAATAAAGCACCTGAACACATGAATTCAGTATGTGGCAGCCGGGGCCCTCGGCTTCTGTCCATACTGTGTATTTTACGTGGTGTTTTGAAGCTGGAAATATTACATTTACATAGTTTAGCAAAAACCTGTCGGAATCCATATATCAATCGGGGAGCGGCTGCGGCGCAGTGTGAAGTCCACATTATTGTAGGCAAAGAACACAGCAGGGCAGAATTATTAATCCCGTTATATATTTAGATAGCAGAAAACTAAATTTTGCCAAAATATTAGAATAAAACTGATTTGGAACAAAGAAATGAACGATCTGGTACAAAATGTCACATAATCTTTTCACATGGCAGATCCACAATTTGTTGCTGCATAGAGCAGTGGTCTTGAACTGTTGCCCGTCAGATTTTGCAAAACTTCAATTCCCAGCATGCCCGGACAGCCAACGGCTGTCCGGGCATGCTGGGAGTTGAAGTATTGCAACATCTGGATGCACGCTGGTTGTGAAACACTGGCATAAATCATCAGCCCAGGATGTGTTGTGATTGGCCAGATAAGTAAGGGAGGCATTATCAGTGTGTGTACTACTGGCTAACATCTTAGCTCTGGTGTTGTATGCTGGGAGTTGAAGTTTTGCAACATCTGGAGGCACGCTGGTTGTGAAACACTGGCATAAATCATCAGCCCAGGATGTGGTGTATTGTGATTGGCCAGAAAAGTAAGGGAGGAATTATCAGTATATGTACTACAGGCTAACATCTTAGCTCTGGTGTTGTATGCTGGGAGTTGTAGTTTTGCAACATCTGGATGCACGCTGGTTGTGAAACACTGGCATAAATCATCAGCCCAGGATGTGATGTGTTGTGATTGTCCAGAGAAGTAAGGGAGGAATTATCAGTGTGTGTACTACCGCGGAAATTGTGCAGGGTGCAGCAGAATCCTATTGAAAACAATGGGAGGCTGCTGCACAGGAATTTCCAAGCAGAATTTCTTTGTTCGGACATTCCGTAGTGTGAAGGTATCATAAGCTGGGTGTGGTGAACGGATAATAGAAGATTCATTATATTCATCACGGCTTCGGTAAAATATAAGGCTGTGACTACAGAGTGTGACTACTGTGACATTGAGGCCGGATTGAGGGCAATGAAAGGGTGTTTTTCCCGGTCCTTTATTCTAGGTGATCTAGCAGAGACGCTCATCAGGTGCCTAATTAATGAGGCCAGCAGATGTGTTTTGAAGTCTGGATATAAGGAAAGGAAACAGAATGGTCTGGACTCTCCCCAGAAGACAGCAAGGTGGCTTTGGGGGGGAGACAGGGGTCCTTGTATGGAGCACACAGCCAGGTGCTGAGAGTGACCCACCAGTGAAGTGGACAGACAAGGAGTCTTAGTACACATAGCAACAGGCTGCAAACGCTGTGTGTGAACAGTGAGTAAAGGTGACAGGGAGCTTCTGTTTTGAGCTGGTGGAGACAAGATTACCAGTGGATAGAGAGGGAAGTGACTAATGTGTAGTCGGTGGCTGGACGGCCTAGGATTTTGTTTGTTCCTGTGTTATGTTTTTGTTTATCCTGCAACCAGTCTAATAAAGCTGTTGAGGAGCCGTTCCTGCATAAAGAACTGTTGTTTGCTGCTGAATGAAGTAGAAACGTGTCCTCTGGTTGTGTCGAGGACGATCCCAGACCTAACCCCAGAGTGAAATCCCTACAATATGCTGCAGATTTTCTGTCTGAATCTGTAGGTGTAAAATCTGCAGCACATCAGGGCTCAAGTTCACACAGGAAAAACCTGAAAGGTTTTTGACACGGAAACAAGTGCACCTACGGTAAAATTCAGTGCAGTTCATTGCGTGCTGGTGTTTGCGTTTTTATTTTACTGAAATGTCGCGGCTTCCATGTGGTTTTGCTTTGAGCTCCCATTGAAATCAGTGGAATTCTGTTATCAATATTGTAATATATTGTAAAATCATCATCCTCAAGACATATAACGTAGTAATATAGTGTTGTCACAAATTGTACTGGCTTCAGCATGTTTTTGTTTAAAATACTCCTGACAACAGGAAGTTGTGTAGTCTTCTCATTGTCAGTGTGGTATTAAATCCTCTTGTTGCCAACAGCTGCTGAGATGAGAAGTAAGCCTTGATTTACCTTTCAGGGACAGTGTGGATTCTTATGAGAAGGCTGAAAAGCTTTTGGCTGTCCAGGCATGTTGGAAGTTGTAGTTTTGCAACAGCTGGAGGCACCCTGGTTGGGGAACAGTAGTTGGAATAATATGTTAGGTAACATCTATTAGTGGAATTTATGGGTAGAATAGTTCCCTAGGATTAATGGGGCAATAGATAAGTAGATGTCTGATCGCGGGGGTCCTGCCGCTGGGGACCCCTGCGATCTCGGCTGCAGCACCCCAGACATCAGGTGCACGGAGTGAACTTCGTTCCGAGCTGGATGACTGGCGATGCGGGGCGGAGGCTTGTGACGTCACGGCCACGCCCACTCCCATAGATGTGCATTGAGGGGGCGCGGCCGTGACATCATGAGCCTCCGACGCTGCACCCGACGCTCTAAACGAACACCGGGTGCAGCAGGGAGATCAGGGAGATCCTTTGGATAGGGGATAAGATGTCTAGGGGTGGAGTACCCCTTTAATGATAAACATCTAGAATGGCCAGCCGTGCTGGTTTGGGAATCTGGAGACTTTTGTGAAGGTTACCTTATATATTGCTCTGCCTCGCCTTGTATATATATATATCACCATGGAGCTCCGCAGCGCTCTCCCTCTGGCCTCACGTTGTATCCAGGGACCAGGTCTTTGCTTTGTATCTCAGAGCAATAAAATAAATATATTTTGCCTAAAGTAATTGTTGCTAGAAACAAGGGGTGACCCCGAAGACCATACGAGGCCTAGAAACAGATGACTATTGTGGTTACCGGGAAAATAAACCCATCGGAAAAGATCCGGAATTATTATCTACTCGCTATATATTTATGTCATGTGATGAATCTGCTTGTAAAAGTCTCCGGAGGTCACCGGATATATAGGGCGCCCCCTAATGGTCGGGCCGCAGACTGACCCCCCCTGATCCTTCTGTTATATAAAGTGTCCTCTATCCGGAATATATTTACATATATACTGTATTTTTCGCCATATGAGACGCTCCCAATTTTAAAGGAGGAAAATCTAGAAAAAAAAAATATTCTGAACCAAATGCAATGTAAAGTATAGGACAGTGATCTTCAACCTGCGGACCTCCAGATGTTGCCGTTGGCTGTCCGGGCATGCTGGGAGTTGTAGTTTTGCAACATCTGGAGGTCTGCAGGTTGAAGACCACTGGTATAGGAGGTAATACTCACCTGTCCCCGCCGCTCCGGATCGTCACCGCTGCCCTGGATGTCGCCCTCCATCGCTGTCGCCGTGTCCCCGGGTGTCCCCGTGGCTCCAGAATGTCTCTGCTGCCCGGGATCCTCGCTCTCCGTCGCCGCCATCACGTCGCTATGCACCCCGCTCCTATTGGATGACGGGACGGCGTGAGCGATAACGTGATGACGACGAAGGAGAGCGCCGGCCATGCAGGGGATCCCGGCACGGAGCAGACACTGAGGAGGCAGGTAAGGTCCCTCCTGGTGTCCTGTAAGCTGTTCGTGATGCCGCGATTTCACCGGGGCGGTATCGAACAGCCCGACTGAGCAGCCGGGTTAGTGTCACTTTCACTTCAGACGTGGTGGTCAGCTTTGATCGCTGCGTCTGAAGGGTTAATGCAGGACATCACCGCGATCGGTCATGTCCTGTATTAGCCGCTTGCCCAGGCCACTGATGGCCGCAGGGACCGCCACGATAGGACAGGTTTTAATGTGTATTCGCCGTATAAGACGCACCAACTTTTCCCCCCTAGTTTTGGGGTAGAAAAAGTGCGTCTTATACGGCGAAAAATACGGTATGTAATAATATATTGCTGGACCGCGCCATAACTTAGTGATCAGCTGATACAAAAGAGAACAGCAGGGGTGTGAAAACTTAATAAAAAACGACTTGTCCCTCATGACGATCCTCTTGTCCCGGACCATTTTCGCTTTTACATTCTTGTCCTATAATACCCATAACTACCTACTATAATGATACATATTAATTGTTCCATAACAAATTCTCAGAACCAAAAACAAAATAATCTATAAATAAATCAGTGAAATTGAAATAGTAAAAGATAATTTAGTAGATTGGGTGGTTTTCTGTTCTGCGCCATTTACCTTGTGGTCAGATAACGAGTTGTTTTGATACTTTTGGTCGCCTGATTACAGTAATACCAGATTTGTATCGTTTCCATCATGTTTTACTCATTTTAAAAAAATTCGGAACTTTTTAAAAAATTTTGACCGCTGTAGTTTTTTTTTCACATACCAGGCCGTATGAGGGCTCATTTTTTACGCCATAATCATTTTTTCTTTTAATCTGGATAATTTTGGTATTGATCTGACTTTTTAATCGTTTTTAACTATTTTACATTACATACATTTACGTAATTTTCCTTACAGGATACATAATGTTAAATTTTAATTTTACGCACGCAGCGATACTAAATATGTTTATTTTTCTTATGTTTACATGTTTTTATATAGGAAAAGGGGGTGATTTGAACTTTTAACATGGAAGGGGTTAATGTGTGTCTTTTAAACTTTTATTAAAACTTATATTTTTTTTTTACACTTTATTAGATTTATAGGAGGAATCATTAGATTCCTCATCCAGATGAATAGATTCTATTGAACTCCATTGATCTGTGTGCTCTGCGATCCATTAATAGAGCCTGGTCCAGCCAGGATCCATCAATGACAGAGCCACGGAGAGCAGGGAAGAGAGGTAAGTCATGCACCTACCTCTATAGTGGATCGCCCCCCTGCGATCGCCCTGCGGGGAGGGGGGGGGGGGGTCTCCTCATCCAATGACTGCAAGCTGCTCTGTAACCCCTTCCTCTCTGGTCTCCTCATCCAATCACTGCAGGCTGCTCTGTAACCCCTCCCTCTTTGGGTCTCCTCATCCAATCACTGCAGGCTGCTCTGTAACCCCTTCCTCTCTGGTCTCCTCATCCAATCACTGCAGGCTGCTCTGTAACCCCTTCCTCTCTGGTCTCTTCATCCAATCACTGCAGGCTGCTCTGTAACTCCTTCCTCTCTGGTCTCCTCCTCCAATCACTGCAGGCTGCTCTGTAACCCCTTCCTCTCTGGTCTCCTCATCCAATCACTGCAGGCTGCTCTGTAACCCCTTCCTCTCTGGTCTCTTCATCCAATCATTGCAGGCTGCTCTGTAACCCCTTCCTCTCTGGTCTCATCCAATCACTGCAGGCTGCTCTGTAACCCCCTCCTCTCTGGGTCTCCTCATCCAATCACTGCAGGTTGCTCTGTAACCCCCTCCTCTCTGGGTCTCCTCATCCAATCACTGCAGGCTGCTCTGTAACCCCTTCCTCTCTGGGTCTCTTCATCCAATCACTGCAGGCTGCTCTGTAACCCCTTCCTCTCTGGGTCTCTTCATCCAATCACTGCAGGCTGCTCTGTAACCCTTTCCTCTCTGGTCTCCTCACCCAATCACTGCAGGCTGCTCTGTAACCCTTTCCTCTCTGGTCTCCTCCTCCAATCACTGCAGGCTGCTCTGTAACCCCTTCCTCTCTGGTCTCCTCATCCAATCACTGCAGGCTGCTCTGTAACCCCTTCCTCTCTGGTCTCTTCATCCAATCACTGCAGGCTGCTCTGTAACCTCTTCCTCTCTGGTCTCTTCATCCAATCACTGCAGGCTGCTCTGTAACCCCTTCCTCTCTGGTCTCATCCAATCACTGCAGGCTGCTCTGTAACCCCTTCCTCTCTGGTCTCCTCATCCAATCACTGCAGGCTGCTCTTTAACCCCTTCCTCTCTGGGTCTCTTCATCCAATCACTGCAGGCTGCTCTGTAACCCCTTCCTCACTGGGTCTTCTCATCCAATCACTGCAGGCTGCTCTGTAACCCCCTCCTCTCTGTTTTCATGCTGCAGTCTGATAAGACAGGAGTGAGGACAGATTAGTACTAGCTCCGCCCTCACTTCCTGGACTTTGTCTCTTCCTGTGCTTCAGCTGGGACAAAGATGATGCTGCAGCCGGACAGGATAATGTTCTGGATGGTATGGGGACCCCTAGTAGTCTATTTATAAGTTAAGATTTCTATAAAAAGGAGATCACATTTTTTTATGAAGTCTATTAAGGGGTTAATGTTTGGCCAAAATGTACAACACATAAGAATCTGACAGCGCCCATTTAATAGTTATATGGAAAGGGTCACCCTTGTTGGATAGACGTGTTCGCACCCGTAGGACTTGTCCCTCCACTATGAAGATGTTGGTGTCTCCCCGATGGTTTCCTCATTTCCCAGTAATTCCGTCTCCGTCATCAGTATCAAAGGGAAGAGGCCGAGCGTCCAGTGTTTCCCAGAAGAGACGACCATTGATTTCTACCTGGCACAATATATTCTGTTCTCTCTCTCTCGTGGGACTGAAGATGCCTTCTATAATTTTTGATCCTCTCTCTGGAGTCCTCAGGGACCGCTGACGTATACCATTGTGATAAATGATTCGACCCCCTGGATTATTATGATGATGAGAGCAGAAGGGACAGAGGAGCCAGCCTTATCATCTAATATAATACTTACCAGATAAAGACACCTGATCCATCATCTAGTGACCCGCCATAGTGTGCCACTGAGCTCAGGGGTAAAATAATACAACAGACTCATAGGGCGCTATCCCTGTCTCTCCTTGTATAACTACAGGTATACAGTAACTGCAGGGGAGGAGGCAGGGTGAACACTCTTCTTATGAATTAATAACTATGAATCTGCTGTATTCATTACAGGAGCGCTCCCCCTGCCTCCCCTTGTATATCTACAGGTATACAATTACTGCAGGAGGGGCGGAGATGTGGGGGAGTGCTCCCTTTATAGACTCATAACAATGAATCTGCTGTATTCATTACAGGAGTGCTCCCCCTGCCTCCCCTTGTATATCTACAGGTATACAATTACTGCAGGAGGGGCGGAGATGTGGGGGAGTGCTCCCTTTATAGACTCATAACAATGAATCTGCTGTATTCATTACAGGAGTGCTCCCCCTGCCTCCCCTTGTGTATCTGCAGGTAAACTATGTCTGTGGTGGAGGCAGGGGGAGTGTTCCCCTTGTGTATTCATAACTATAAGTCTGCTGTATTCATTACAGGAGCGCTCCCCCTGCCTCCCCTTGTATATCTACAGGTATACAATTACTGCAGGAGGGGCAGAGATGGGGGGGGGGAGTGCTCCCCTTACAGACTCATTACAATGAATTTGCTGTATTCATTACAGGAGTGCTCCCCCTGCCTCCCCTTGTGTATCTGCAGGTAAACTATGTCTGCAGTGGAGGCAGGGGGAGTGTTCCCCTTGTGTGTTCATAACTATAAGTCTGCTGTATTCATTACAGGAGCGCTCCCCCTGCCTTCCCCTGTGTATACAGGTATACACAGATATGCAGGTATACAATCACTGCAGAGGAGGGAGGAGCTCTCCCCTTATGGATTCATAACTAAGGGTGTGTGAGGGTCCCAGTAGTTTGTACCAATCAGTAAGCGGAAACATTGTAATAAAAAGAATCATGATTGGCACTCAGTAACTGTAGTGGTGGGCTGCACTTGGATGGTGGTGTCGTGGTGGGCTGCACTTGGATGGTGGTGTAGAGGTAGGCTGCACTTGGATGGTGGTGTAGTGGTGGGCTGCACTTGGATGGTGGTGTAGTGGTGGGCTGCACTTGGATGGTGGTGTAGTGGTGGGCTGCACTTGGATGGTGGTGTAGAGTTGGGCTGCACTTGGATGGTGGTGTAGAGGTGGGCTGCACTTGGATGGTAGTGTAGAGGTGGGCTGCACTTGGATGATGGTGTAGTGGTGGGCTGCACTTGGAAGGTGGTGTAGAGGTGGGATGGACTTGGATGGTAGTGTAGAGGTGGGCTGCACTTGGATGATGGTGTAGTGGTGGGCTGCACTTGGATGGTGGTGTAGAGGTGGGATGGACTTGGATGGTAGTGTAGTGGTGGGCTGCACTTGGATGGTGGTGTAGAGGTGGGCTGCACTTGGATGGTAGTGTACAGGTGGGCTGCACTTGGATGGTGGTGTAGTGGTGGGCTGCATTTGGAGGGTGGTGTAGAGGTGGGCTGCACTTGGATGGTGGTGTAGTGGTGGGCTGCACTTGGATGGTGGTGTAGAGATGGGCTGCACTTGGATGGTGGTGTAGTGGTAGGCTGCACTTGGATGGTGATGTAGAGGTGGGCTGTACTTGGATGGTGGTGTAGTGATGGGCTGCACTTGGATGGTTGTGTAGTGGTGGGCTGCACTTGGATGGGAGTGTAGGGGTGGTCTGCACTTGGATGGTGGTGTAGAGGTGGTCTGCACTTGGATGGTGGTGTAGAGGTGGGATGCACTTGTATGGTGGTGTAGTGGTGGGCTGCACTTGAATGGTGGTGTAGTGGTGGGCTGCACTTGAATGGTGATGTAGAGGTGGGATGCACTTGGATGGTGGTGTTGTGGTGGGCTGCACTTGGATGGTGGTGTAGAGGTGGGCTGCACTTGGATGGTGGTGTAGTGGTGGTCTACACTTGGATGGTGGTGCAGTGGTGGTCTGCACTTGGATGGTGGTGTAGAGGTGGGCTGCACTTGGATGGTAGTGTACAGGTGGGCTGCACTTGGATGGTGGTGTAGTGGTGGGCTGCACTTGGAGGGTGGTGTAGAGGTGGGCTGCACTTGTATGGTGGTGTAGTGGTGGGCTGCACTTGGTGGTGGTGTAGAGGAGGGCTGCACTTGGATGCTGGTGTAGTGGTAGGCTGCACTTGGATGGTGATGTAGAGGTGGGCTGTACTTGGATGGTGGTGTAGTGGTGGGCTGCACTTGGATGGTGGTGTAGTGGTGGGCTGCACTTGGATGGTGGTGTAGTGGTGGGCTGCACTTGGATGGTGGTATAGTGGTGGGCTGCACTTGAATGGTGGTGTAGTGTTGGGCTGTACTTGGATGGTGGTGTAGTTGTGGGCTGCACTTGGATGGTGGTGTAGTGGTGGTCTGCACTTGGATGGTGGTGTAGTGGTGGTCTGCACTTGGATGGTGGTGTTGTGGTGGTCTGCACTTGAATGGTGATGTAGAGGTGGGATGCACTTGGATGGTGGTGTTGTGGTGGGCTGCACTTGGATGGTGGTGTAGAGGTGGGCTGCACTTGGATGGTGGTGTAGTGGTGGTCTACACTTGGATGGTGGTGCAGTGGTGGTCTGCACTTGGATGGTGGTGTAGAGGTGGGCTGCACTTGGATGGTAGTGTACAGGTGGGCTGCACTTGGATGGTGGTGTAGTGGTGGGCTGCACTTGGAGGGTGGTGTAGAGGTGGGCTACACTTGGATGGTGGTGTAGTGGTGGGCTGCACTTGGATGGTGGTGTAGAGGAGGGCTGCACTTGGATGGTGGTGTAGTGGTAGGCTGCACTTGGATGGTGATGTAGAGGTGGGCTGTACTTGGATGGTGGTGTAGTGGTGGTCTGCACTTGGATGGTTGTGTAGTGGTGGGCTGCACTTGGATGGGGGTGTAGGGGTGGTCTGCTTTTGGATGGTGGTGTAGAGGTGGTCTGCACTTGGATGGTGGTGTAGAGGTGGGATGCACTTGGATGGTGGTGTAGTGGTGGGCTGCACTTGAATGGTGGTGTAGTGTTGGGTTGTACTTGGATGGTGGTGTAGTTGTGGGCTGCACTTGGATGGTGGTGTAGTGGTGGTCTGCACTTGGATGGTGGTGTAGTGGTGGGCTGCACTTGGATGGTGGTGTAGTGGTGGGCTGCACTTGGATGGTGGTGTAGTGGTGGGCTGCACTTGGATGGTGGTGTAGAGGTGGGCTGCACTTGGATGGTGGTGTAGAGGTGGGCTGCACTTGGATGGTGGTGTAGTGGTGGTCTGCACTTGGATGGTGGTGTAGTGGTGGGCTGCACTTGGATGGTGGTGTAGTGGTGGGCTGCACTTGGATGGTGGTGTAGTGGTGGGCTGCACTTGGATGGTGGTGTAGTGGTGAGCTGCACTTGGATGGTGGTGTAGTGGTGGGCTGTACTTGGATGGTGGTGTAGTGGTGGGCTGTACTTGGATGGTGGTCTCCGGTCACTGACACGTTACATGTTCTGTTGCTGCGCGTGGCTTTAAATGTGACTTGTTTCAAGGAATATACAATTCCTTCAAGTGTCTTCTCTTTGCTCTCGTAGTACAGAAGACGTTGTTACCTGCGAGCGCCGCGCTTTTCTTGGAGCTGCACTTCTCGTGTTCTTAAAAGTCAATTTCTGCTCTTAGTCATCACATAATGGCCACTCAGAGAAGTGAGAATAAGCGGCTCCAGAGGCGACATTACTGCCTATTTTGGAACAAAACTTTGCTGCCAATGTGCGAGGACTGTAAAACGTTAGAAGCGGAGGATTTATTCTGAGGATCCGTCCTCGGGGCCCCTCACCTGTCTCTGTGACTCATCCAATTACGGAGGAACTTCAGGACACGTTCACACTTATTCCTCATCCGAAATCACTTTACCCTGAGCCGCTCATTAGACTTTACAGTCATTTCTACACCTGGAATCTCCTGGGCCCCAGTGCAAAATCTGAAACAGCGCCCCCTAATGCCTTGTGTCATTTATGGTGAAATCCTATGGGCCGCAGGGTCCCCGGGGTCCTGGACGACAGTAACTCCTGTTTCAATATTTCTTTTTAATTGTATTTCCGTTGTAAACAAATATAACATAGTAACAAGACAAATAGGTGCGATCCACATTCGTCATGTCGGGGGATAATTACACAGCGCTGCAGAGGACTTCACTTATATGGCGGCATTATTCGTATTGTTTTTATGATTCCAGGTCCCTATTTTTTATGCTTGTGCATTTCCATAATAATTAATAATAATAATTCTTTATTTTATATAGCGCACACAGATTCCGCAGTGAATTTACTTTTAGCTTTATGTTATATAATACGTTATATGATGCAATAAAGTGCGCCAATAAAATGGTCAACTTGTCCCACAAGATAATAAGCCCTAATACAACTGTTAAATGAAAAACTTAAAGGTGTCCTCCGCCCCTAGATATCTTATCCCCCATCTAAAGGATAGGTGATAAGATGTTGTCTGATCGTGGGGGTCCCACCTCTGGAAACCCCTGCATTGATCAGTGTTATTAGCGCTCCATTACTACAGCCTGCCATAGACCAGCATTGATCAGTATTATCAGTGCTCCATTACTACAGCCTGCCATGGACCAGCATTGGTCAGTGTTATGGGCGCTTTATTACTACAGCCTGCCATAGAACAGCATTGATCAGTGTTATCAGTGCTCCATTACTACAGCCTGCCATAGACCAGCATTGATCAGTATTATCAGTGCTCCATTACTACAGCCTGCCATAGACCAGCATTGATCAGTATTATCAGTGCTCCATTACTACAGCCTGCCATGGACCAGCATTGGTCAGTGTTATGGGCGCTTTATTACTACAGCCTGCCATAGAACAGCATTGATCAGTGTTATCAGTGCTCCATTACTACAGCCTGCCATAGACCAGCATTGATCAGTATTATCAGTGCTCCATTACTACAGCCTGCCATAGACCAGCATTGGTCAGTTTTATCTGTGCTTTATTACTACAGTCTGCCATAGAACAGCATTGATCAGTGTTATCGGTGCTTTATTACTACAGTCTGCCATAGAACAGCATTGATCAGTGTTATCGGTACTTTATTACTACAGTCTGCCATAGAAAAGCATTGGTCAGTGTTATGGGCGCTTTATTACTACAGCCTGCCAAAGCACAGCATTGATCAGTGTTATTGGTTCTCTATTACTACAGCCTGCCATAGATCAGTGTTATCTGTGCTCCATTACTGCAGCCTGCCATAGAACAGCATTGATCAGTGTTATCAGCGCTCCATTACTACAGCCTGCCAAAGAACAGTATTGATCCATGTTATTGGTGCTCCATTAGTACAGCCTGCCATAGAATAGCATTGATCAGTGTTATTGGTGCTTTATTACTACAGTCTGCCATAGAACAGCATTGATCAATGTTATCGGTGCTTTATTACTACAGTCTGCCATAGAACAGCATTGATCAGTGTTATCGGTGCTTTATTACTACAGTCTGCCATAGAACAGCATTGGTCAGTGTTATGGGCGCTTTATTACTACAGCCTGCCAAAGCACAGCATTGATCAGTGTTATTGGTTCTCTATTACTACAGCCTGCCATAGATCAGTGTTATCTGTGCTCCATTACTGCAGCCTGCCATAGAACAGCATTGATCAGTGTTATCGGCACTCCATTACTACAGCCTGCCAAAGAACAGTATTGATCCATGTTATTGGTGCTCCATTAGTACAGCCTGCCATAGCACAGCATTGATCAGTGTTATCGGCGCTCCATTACTACAGCCTGCCATAGAACTGCATTGATCAGTGTTATTAGCGCTCCATTACTACAGCCTGCCATAGAACAGCATTGATCAGTGTTATCGACGCTTTATTACTACAGTCTGCCATAGAACAGCATTGATCAGTGTTATCGGCACTCCATTACTACAGCCTGCCAAAGAACAGTATTGATCCATGTTATTGGTGCTCCATTAGTACAGCCTGCCATAGCACAGCATTGATCAGTGTTATCAGTTCTCCATTACTACAGGCTGCCAAAGCACAGCATTGATCAGTGTTATTAGCGCTCCTTTACTACAGTCTGCCATAGAACAGCATTGATCAGTGTTATCGGCGCTTTATTACTACAGTCTGCCATAGAACAGCATTGATCAGTGTTATCAGCGTTCCATTACTACAGCCTGCCATAGCACAGCATTGATCAGTGTTATCGGTTCTCTATTACTACAGCCTGCCATAGATCAGTGTTATTTGCGCTCCATTACTACAGCCTGCCATAGAACAGCATTGATCAGTGTTATTGGCGCTCCATTACTACAGCCTTCCATAGCACAACATTGATCAGTGTTATCGGCGCTCCATTACTACAGCCTGCCATAGAACAGCATTGATCAGTGTTATTGGCACTCCATTACTACAGCCTTCCATAGCACAACATTGATCAGTGTTATCGGCGCTCCATTACTACAGCCTGCCATAGAACAGCATTGATCAGTGTTATCGGTTCTCCATTACTACAGGCTGCCTGCATATGTAGAGCACCAATTGGATGGACCAGGGCCAATAAGAGACTTCCGCCAGATTTTATCGTAGTGGTCCGATCAGGTACCTGAGCATTAATTTTTACCACATTTAGACGTCACAATCAACTTTGCGGCGTCTCGAATGTTAATGCCGGGCTCCAGCCCGATCGGGGATGTCCGGCATTAGCCGTGGGTCCTGGCTTCCCAGCTTTCAAGCACACGTATGCCCTGTGTCCTTAAGGGGTTAAAGGAAGCCATGATGTTGGTGCGAACTGCATCTAAATTAGTGGCTCCAACCCATCAGTGACATGTATAGCGCATGAAAACAGAATGTGAAAAACGTAGCACAACAGAGCGCCACACGTGGTCACAACCAGGGCGCCATTCACGTCTGATCGTCATGAGTCCCTGAACTGCCAGTCACCTGCCGCCATCTTCATGAATATCACTGAACTCTACTCAAAGTGGCGCTATTCGGCGAATATTGCCTTTATATTGTTGTAATTGCAGGAATTTGTCACTACTTTCCTCATAATACGCCATTTCCACAAGCTCTAAAGACGCCTGAATGCGGGAAATTGCTTTATCTGTCTCTGCTGAATTCCTCCGATAATTACATCTAAGTGAAGATTTCTGGAAGGAGGTTCATCTCGAAGACGATCGGGCGGAGAGCCAGCGCCGGAGCGCCATAAATGTGATTTAAGGCTGAGGGTTGTGGTTTATGAAGTGCTGCGTGAAGAAAGAGCCTTATACTCCCAAATGCCAAACGATGCAACTCGCCTCCAGCTGCTGCAAAACAACAACTCTCAGCATGCCTGGACAGCACAACCCTGCAAAACTACAACTCTCAGCATGCCTGGACAGCACAATCCTGCAAAACTACAACTCCCAGCATGTCCGGACAGGACAACCCTGCAAAACTACAACTCCCAGCATGTCCGGACAGGACAACCCTGCAAAACTACAACTCCCAGCATGTCCGGACAGGACAACCCTGCAAAACTACAACTCCCAGCATGTCCGGACAGGACAACCCTGCAAAACTACAACTCCCAGCATGTCCGGACAGGACAACCCTGCAAAACTACAACTCCCAGCATGTCCGGACAGGACAACCCTGCAAAACTACAACTCCCAGCATGTCCGGACAGGACAACCCTGCAAAACAACAACTCCCAGCATGTCCGGACAGCACAACCCTGCAAAACTACAACTCCCAGCATGTCCGGACAGGACAACCCTGCAAAACAACAACTCCCAGCATGTCCGGACAGGACAACCCTGCAAAACAACAACTCCCAGCATGTCCGGACAGGACAACCCTGCAAAACAACAACTCCCAGCATGTCCGGACAGCACAACCCTGCAAAACTACAACTCCCAGCATGTCCGGACAGGACAACCCTGCAAAACAACAACTCCCAGCATGTCCGGACAGGACAACCCTGCAAAACAACAACTCCCAGCATGTCCGGACAGGACAACCCTGCAAAACAACAACTCCCAGCATGTCCGGACAGCACAACCCTGCAAAACTACAACTCCCAGCATGTCCGGACAGCACAACCCTGCAAAACTACAACTCCCAGCATGTCCGGACAGGACAACCCTGCAAAACTACAACTCCCAGCATGTCCGGACAGGACAACCCTGCAAAACTACAACTCCCAGCATGTCCGGACAGGACAACCCTGCAAAACTACAACTCCCAGCATGTCCGGACAGGACAACCCTGCAAAACAACAACTCCCAGCATGTCCGGACAGCACAACCCTGCAAAACTACAACTCCCAGCATGTCCGGACAGGACAACCCTGCAAAACAACAACTCCCAGCATGTCCGGACAGGACAACCCTGCAAAACAACAACTCCCAGCATGTCCGGACAGGACAACCCTGCAAAACAACAACTCCCAGCATGTCCGGACAGGACAACCCTGCAAAACAACAACTCCCAGCATGTCCGGACAGGACAACCCTGCAAAACAACAACTCCCAGCATGTCCGGACAGCACAACCCTGCAAAACTACAACTCCCAGCATGTCCGGACAGGACAACCCTGCAAAACTACAACTCCCAGCATGTCCGGACAGGACAACCCTGCAAAACAACAACTCTCAGCATGCCTGGACTGCACAACCCTGCAAAACTACAACTCCCAGCATGTCCGGACAGCCAACGGCTGTCCGGGCATGCTGGGAGTTGTAGTTTTGCAACAGCTGGAGGCACACTGTTTGAGAAGCACTGTATTGGAGACAACTCCCAACATGCACAGACAGCCAAAGGCTGCTAAGATAAGAGGGAAGCCTTGATTTACCATTTAGGGACAATGTGGATCCTCTGGAGGAGGCAGACAGGTCAAGGGCTGTCTGGGTATGGTGTGAGTTGTAGTTTTGCAACAGCTGGAGACACACTGGTTATGAAACACTATCATAGAGACAACTCTCAACATGCACAGATAGCCAAAGAATGCTGAGATAAGAGGACAGCCTTGTTTCACCTTTCAGGGACAGTATGGGTCCCCTGGAGGAGGCAGACAGGCCTTTGGCTGTCCATACATGCTGGGAGTTATACTTTTACTACAGCTAAAGGCACCCTGATTGGGAAACACTGTCCTAGAGACAACTCCAAACATGCTCGGACAGTCAAAGACTGCTGATGTAAGAGGGATGCCTTGAGTCACCTTTTTGGGACTGTGTGGATCCTCTGGAGGCAGCAGACAGGAAAATGGCTGCCTGGGTATGGTGTAAGATGTTGTTTTGCAACAGCTGGAGACACATTGGTTGGGAAACACTGTCCTATAGACAACTCCCAACATGCACAGAGGCTGCTGAGATAAGAGGGAAGTCTTGATTTACCTTAAAGGGAGAGTGTAAATCCTCTGGAGGGGGAAGACAGGCATTTGGCTGTTCGGGCATGCTGGTAGTTGAGGTTTTGCAACAGTTGGAGGCACCCTGTTTGGGAAAAACTGTCCTAGAGACAACTCCCAATATACACAGACAAAGGCTGCTGAGATAAGAGGGAAGCCTTGATTTACCTTTCAGAGACAGTGTGAATTCTCTGAAGAAGGCAAACAGGGCGTTGGCTGTCTGGGCATGCTGGGAGTTGTAGTTTTGCAACAGATTGAAGGCTGCAGTTTATTGACTAAAGGATGCAGTGGTTTTCTGACTGTCCCCATGACCTGGCGGAGGAGGGAATATTCTGCGCTGACATTGTGATTCCTGTACGTGCTGAAGTGATGATCCCATAAACACCGTTTAGTTTGTTGGCACCAGATAAGCCCTTTGGATACATCTGTGAGATCGGGATTTAGCTGCAATACTTACTGAAATAAACGGAACGCACAAGATGTCACATTTATATAGTCACCCAAAGTCATGAGCTGCTTCTGGCACATATATACATGAGTCATGTGACATCAGGCGTCAGGTGACATCATACATTCCCTACAATCTGCAATCTTAGACTTGTGCAGAGTATCAGGATATATAGCAGTTATATACCTCCCCTCCAGCTCTATCTGTATACTGCTGCTATCTCTATGGGATCAGGATATATAGCAGTTATATACCTCCCCTCCAGCTCTATCTGTATACTGCTGCTATCTCTATGGGATCAGGATATATAGTAGTTATATACCTCCCCTCCAGCTCTATCTGTATACTGCTGCTATCTCTATGGGATCAGGATATATAGCAGTTATATACCTCCCCTCCAGCTCTATCTGTATACTGCTGCTATCTCTATGGGATCAGGATATATAGTAGTTATACACCTCCCCTCCAGCTCTATCTGTATACTGCTGTTATCTCTATGGGATCAGGATATATAGTAGTTATACACCTCTCCTCCAGCTCTATCTGTATACTGCTGCTATCTCTATGGGATCCGGATATATCGTAGTTATACACCTCCCCTCCAGCTCTATCTGTATACTGCTGCTATCTCTGTGGGATCAGGATATATAGTAGTTATACACCTCCCCTCCAGCTCTATTTGTATATTGCTGCTATCTCTATATGATCAGGATATATAGTAGTTATACACCTCCCCCCAGTTCTATCTGTATACTGCTGCTATCTCTGTAGGATCAGGATATATAGTAGTTATACACTTTCCCTCCAGCTCTATCTGTATACTGCTGTTATCTCTATATGATCAGGATATATAGTAGTTATGCACCTCCCCTCCAGCTCTATCTGTATACTGCTGCTATCTCTATAGGATCAGGATATATAGTAGTTATACACTTTCCCTTCAGCTCTATCTGTATACTGCTGCTATCTCTATAGGATCAGGATATATAGTAGTTATACACTTTCCCTCCAGCTCTATCTGTATACTGCTGCTATCTCTATGGGATCAGGATATATAGTAGTTATACACCTCCCCTCCAGCTCTATCTGTATACTGCTGCTATCTCTATGGGATCAGGATATATAGTAGTTATACACCTGCCCTCCATCTCTATCTGTATACTGCTGTTATCTCTATGGGATCAGGATATATAGTAGTTATACACCTCTCCTCCAGCTCTATCTGTATACTGCTGCTATCTCTATGGGATCCGGATATATCGTAGTTATACACCTCCCCTCCAGCTCTATCTGTATACTGCTGCTATCTCTGTGGGATCAGGATATATAGTAGTTATACACCTCCCCTCCAGCTCTATTTGTATATTGCTGCTATCTCTATATGATCAGGATATATAGTAGTTATACACCTCCCCCCAGTTCTATCTGTATACTGCTGCTATCTCTGTGGGATCAGGATATATAGTAATTATACACCTCCCCTCCAGCTCTATCTGAATACTGCTGCTATCTCTGTAGGATCAGGATATATAGTAGTTATACACTTTCCCTCCAGCTCTATCTGTATACTGCTGTTATCTCTATATGATCAGGATATATAGTAGTTATGCACCTCCCCTCCAGCTCTATCTGTATACTGCTGCTATCTCTATAGGATCAGGATATATAGTAGTTATACACTTTCCCTTCAGCTCTATCTGTATACTGCTGCTATCTCTATAGGATCAGGATATATAGTAGTTATACACTTTCCCTCCAGCTCTATCTGTATACTGCTGCTATCTCTATGGGATCAGGATATATAGCAGTTATACACCTCCCCTTGAGCTCTATCTGTATACTGCTGTTATCTCTATGGGATCAGGATATATAGCAGTTATACACCTCCCCTCCAGCTCTATCTGTATACTGCTGCTATCTCTATGGGATCCGGATATATCGTAGTTATACACCTCCCCTCCAGCTCTATCTGTATACTGCTGCTATCTCTGTGGGATCAGGATATATAGTAGATATACACCTCCCCTCCAGCTCTATTTGTATATTGCTGCTATCTCTATATGATCAGGATATATAGTAGTTATACACCTCCCCCCAGTTCTATCTGTATACTGCTGCTATCTCTATGGGATCAGGATATATAGTAATTATACACCTCCCCTCCAGCTCTATCTGAATACTGCTGCTATCTCTGTAGGATCAGGATATATAGTAGTTATACACTTTCCATTCAGCTCTATCTGTATACTGCTGCTATCTCTATATGATCAGGATATATAGTAGTTATACACCTTCCCTCCAGCTCTATCTGTATACTGCTGTTATCTCTATATGATCAGGATATATAGTAGTTATGCACCTCCCCCCCAGCTCTATCTGTATACTGCTGCTATCTCTATAGGATCAGGATATATAGTAGTTATACACTTTCCCTTCAGCTCTATCTGTATACTGCTGCTGTTATCTCTATGGGATCAGGAGATATAGTAAATATGCATGCTTTTTTTTCTGTTTTTGCTTTGGTTTTCCAAAAAATTACAAAAGTATATAAGGAGTACAGGCAGACTGAATGGCAAAACCAGCATCAGCACCTGCACAGAGGTGAATGTCATACCATCAGCCAGATACAACTAAAATCAGGCAGGGTCCTTTCCATTAACTAAAAAAACAAAGCTGCTGTCCTTAAAAAAAAAATGGAGATATTGTTATGGCAAACGTAACAGTGCCCTAGTGTGACCCAGATCTACAAAGGGTCTGCATGTCTTCCCTCTGCTATAGATGATAAGTAAGTACCGGTGACATATTTTATTCTATCCGATGCCGTATTTTATTCTATCCGGTGCCGTATTTTATTCTATCCGGTGCCGTATTTTATTCTATCCGGTGCCGTATTTTATTCTATCCGGTGCCGTATTTTATTTTATCCGGTGCCGTATTTTATTCTATCCGGTGCCGTATTTTATTCTATCCGGTGCCGTATTTTATTCTATCCGGTGCCGTATTTTATTCTATCCGGTGCCGTATTTTATTTTATCCGGTGCCGTATTTTATTCTATCCGGTGCCGTATTTTATTCAATTGGTGCCATGTTTTAATCTATCCGGTGCCGTATTTTATTCTATCCGGTGCCATATTTTATTCTATCCGGTGCCGTATTTTATTCAATTGGTGCCGTGTTTTAATCTATCTGGTGCGGTATTTTAATCTATCCGGTGCGGTATTTTATTCTATCCGGTGCCGTATTTTATTCTATCCGGTGCCGTATTTTATTCTATCCGGTGCCGTATTTTATTCAATCGGTGCCGTGTTTTAATCTATCCGGTGCCGTATTTTATTCGATCCGGTGCCGTATTTTATTCTGTCCGGTGCCGTATTTTATTCTATCCGGTGCCGTATTTTATTCTATCCGGTGCCGTATTTTATTCTATCCGGTGCCGTATTTTATTCTATCCGGTGCCGTATTTTATTCTATCCGGTGCCGTATTTTATTCTATCCGGTGCCGTATTTTATTCTATCCGGTGCCGTATTTTATTCTATCCGGTGCCGTATTTTAATCTATCCGGTGCGGTATTTTATTCTATCCGGTGCTGTATTTTATTCTATCCGGTGCCGTATTTTATTCTATCCGGTGCCGTATTTTATTCTATCCGGTGCCGTATTTTATTCTATCCGGTGCTGTATTTTATTCTATCCGGTGCCGTATTTTATTCTATCCGGTGCATTTCATCTCTATGTTATTTGGTAGATCTTGATACAATATACAGGAGTCTTCTCCACGTATTGCCAGAGTTTTTGGCTTCAGTGACTTTGACGACCAAACACTAATAAGATCCTGGCATCGACCGTGGAAACAAACGTCACAGATTTAAAAAGAATTAAACGGATAAACCAAAGTAGAATTTGCTTGGGATCCACGGTTCAGATCGGCGGTATTATCTGGAACAGTTTGTGTTATTGCTGATATGAGTAAGTACCTGACGTCATCCTCCCATAAGGCCGTGCTTCTGTGTATTAGGAGCTCAAGGCAAAGAAAAGATGGTGTCGGCTTCTGTGCTCGGGGCAAATCTTATGTGGACAATAAAGTTATGTAGATTCATAGGTGGTGACATCACAGTGATGACTAAGTTATAGGGGCACTAGTAAAAACACCATTGCTTAAACCACGTGATGTTTTTGATGGTGTTTACACTTTTATGGGGGAAAAAGAAAAACCGCAAAAAAATAAAATAAAAACATTCCATAGTCTCACATGCCCTGCAGTGGATGGAAGGATTGATGGCGGATTCTTCAGCCTGTACCGACCGCTTTTCCTCCACCTGGGGTTCCGCAGACTATTCCTCCTATTCTGTGGTCCACATCTCCTCTCTGACCCCCAGCGGTCCCCATCCTGTTTCGGGAATGATTTTCTCTTGTTCTTTCCATTGTTTCTCTTATTTCCCCTTCATACTGTGACCCCGCACGTGTCTTCTAGCTCTGCTCTATCTACACCTTGACCTCATGTGGTGAATGTGCGTTTTTTTCTGGGTGTTTTTGACCTTGCTGGATTTCCAATTAAATGATTTATTAATTAGCGCTGGGACTTTAGCGGCTGCTTGTGTGTCGGGTTTTAGAATCTACTCTAGTTTTGTGCTGGTGCAGATTTTAGCTACTATTTATGCTACCTCCCAACCAGGGTGCCTCCGCCGGTTGCAAAACTAAAACTCCCAGCATGCCCAGGCAGTCATATGCTTGTCTACCTTCTCCAGAGGATCTACACTGTCCCTGAAAGGTAAATCAGGTTGCCTGCGTGCCAGGCTTTAGAATCTACTCTAGCTCTGTGCTGGTGCAGATTTTAGCTACTATTTACGCTAATATTTATGCTACCTTCCAATCAGGGTGCCTCCGGCTGTTGCAAATCCACAATTCCCAGCATTCCCCAACAGCCAAATGCCTGTGTACCTCCTCCAGAGGATCCCTGAAAGGTAAATCAGTCTACTCTAGCTCGGTGCTTGGTGCCAATTTCAGCTAATATTTATGCTACCTCTTGGAAAAGTTTCAGGTCCCCCCCCCCCCCCCCCCCAAACTTTGGGTTTGTGCAAAAATTTGCGTTAAATTCCTTCCATTGTGTTTAAAGGGACCAATCACCAGATTTTACTATATATAACGCTTAACAATGCATTATATCCGCTAAAATTATTATCCTCACCATCCCCGGGGGACATTTTTTTCGCCCCAGGGATGGTGAAGATATTAAGTTATAAAGTCCCCCCCCCCCCCCCCAGCCGCCCGGCAAGTAGTTCCCTGGGCGAGGACTTCTACTTACCAGCATCCGTCACTCCGGCCGTGGCCCCACCCCATCAGCTTGATTGACGGCTTGTGTCATCGCTCTGCTCCCTAAGCAGATGGAGCAGAGCGGTGATGCGAGCCGCCAATCAAGACGAGGGGATGGGACCACGGCCGGAGTGACGGGTGCTGGTAAGTAGAAGTCCCCGCCCAGGGAACTACTTGCCGGGGGGACTTTATGGGTACGTTCCCACACAGCGTATTTGCTGCGTATTTGCTGCTGCGTATTTTATTTTCCCTGTTGAAGTCAATGGGTAGGAAAATACGCAGCACCAAATACGCAGCAAATACGCAGCAAAATACGTTGTGTGGGAACGTACCCTATAACTTAATATCTTCACCATCCCTGGGGGCAAAAATGTCTCCCGGGGATGGTGAGGATAACGATTTTAGCGTTGCCAAGCATTATATATGCTAAAATCTACTGATTGGTTCCCTCTAAAGGGTTACTCCGCTCCCCAGCATCCAGAACATTGAGTTCCGAACGCTGGGTGGGGGCTTCCATGTCCACGCCCGCCCCCTCGTGACATCACGCCCCACTCTGTGATGTCACGCCCCAGCGGGTTTGACGTCATGAAGGGGCGGGCATGAACACGGAAGCCCCCACCCAGCGTTACTCTGCTGGGGAGCGGAGTAACCCTTTAAATATCCATAGTTGCGGCTCCTGTAGATTTATTGCACCGCAGCGGATCTCATTCAACAATCGACGTATAGGAAGCCCTTTACACACTGACATGTTGCGAAATCCCCATAGCGAACCTCTCCTCCTCCAGACAGTTCCTGATATGGACAGAGGTGTCAGCAGAGAGCACTGTGGTCAGACTGGAAAGAACTACACAACTTCCTGTGGAGCATACAGCAGCTGATAAGTACTGAAAGGGTTATTTTTATTTTTTTTACATAGAAGTAATTTACAAATCTGTAGAACTCTCTGGCACCAGTTTATTTGAAATAATTGTTTGTCCTCCGGAGTGCCCCTTTAGTGTTTAGTTTAGGTTCTGTTCTCTTTTTTTCTCACGTCATTGACTCTGGCAGCTTAATATTAAAATGTTAAAGGGGTACTCCACTGCCCCAGCCTTCAGGACATTTTGTTCCGAACGCTGGGTGCGGGCTGTGGGGAGGTCGTGACGTCACGCTACACCCCCTCAATGCAAGTCTATGGGAGGGGGCGTGGCGACTGCCACGCCCCCTCCCATAGACATGCATTGAGGGGGTGTGGCTTGATGGCACAAGGGGTGTGGCCGTGACGTCACGACCCCCGCAGCCCGCACCCAGTGTTCAGAACAAAATGTCCCGAACGCTGGGGCAGTGGAGTACCCCTTTAAGGTCTCCTTTTTTTTTACATATATGCAAATAACCTGCAGCAGTCTCAGCAATCTTTTCATAATATCGTATTTATTCTACACGTCCATTTATATGAAGAATAAATAGCGCAATACCCCGATACAGTGTGCTCTGTATTTCCTTATATAACTGTAGTCCTAGATACCCAGGCTCCATACTGCAGGCGGTACGTATCTCAGCTCTTGGGCAGTGAGATACCAAGGCGGGCGGGCACGTGGTGCACTGGTGGATCTCGTGGCCTCATCTGCTGGGACTCATTGTGGCCGGGTGCCATCTTTTTGTTTTGTATCCTTCATGCTGTTAGACTTTTTAATGCAGATTTCCCCTTGGATTTCACTGAGATACCACAAATAATGAATACAAAGGCCTGTCCATAGAAGAATCCACATGGGAACAGTCATGTATTCATTCTCTGTCTGCTCCTCAACAAGACAGAATGCTACGAGCAAACCTCATTCTTCCCTAAATGTCCCACTAAATATAAATATGTGTATATGAGAGGGAGAGGGAGCTGTAGCTGTAGGGGCTTAGAGGGGGCGGGGCTAGAGCTCAGAGACAGGATCAAGCCACACCTCCTGAGACAGCAGAGGATGATGCGTTATCTCTGGAGGAAGGAGTCGGGGGGGGCTGGAGACAACCCCGCCCGGACAATGAGAGGACTACACAACTTGTCAGGAGAGAGGGAGGTGCTGAGACAACACCTCACTGACAATGATGGGACTACACCACTTCCTGGGAGGGAAGAGCTATAGTTTGTCCAGGCATGCTGCGAGTTGTGGTTTTGCAATACCTGGAGGGACACAATTTGGAGACCACTGCATGAGATGTGTTCCCCAACCTGTTTTATTGGTCCACAAGGCCAGTGTTTCCCAACTAGTAGGCCTCCAACTGTAGCAAAACTACAACTTAACGGTTTCCTTGAGGGGATCCACACTGTCCCTGAAAGGAAAATCAAAGCTTCCCTCTCATCTCAAACCTTAGTGTAGTTGTCTTCAAGCTGTGGCCCTCCAGATGCTTTAAAACTACAACTCCCTCCATACTTGGAAAGCCAAAAGCCTGTCTGCCTCCTTCAGAGCAACCACACTGACCTGGAAGGGTAAATCAAGGCTTCCCTTTTATCACAGCAGCAACTTATATATATATATATATATATATATATATATATATATATATTTTTTTTTTTTTTTTATTGCAGAATAGGGCAAGTTGGTAAGGTAAATGTCCCCGCATGACCTTAGATTTGTGCTTTGCTGTGAATTTCGGGAGCAGAATCCTCCACCAATGAACGTGTCCTCTCAGATCCTGATTTTATGCACATAATAAAGTAGCGTAGACTTCCCTGGCTCCTACTATATAGGACAGGTGTTACTTGGACAGACGGGCTCATGAAGAACGGGGCTGACAAATCGCTGGGTCAGATGTAATTGCGATGGGCGCTGCCGTTTTGACAGCCATAGACTAAACTGAGTGGCCCTTTGACTTCACAAGTGATTAAGATTCGCCGTAATCCAACAAGACCTGACACAACATCACAGCCCCATTAAGTGCCCATGATGCAATGCGCTTCTCTGCACGGCACTGGTGCGAATGGCAGAAGAAAAGCCTTTATTCTGATTAACTATTAATGATAATGCAGAGGGAAGAAGGAGAAACACACAAGATATTCCAAGGCCATGCATAAATATTTCAGGGGTCGGGGGTTGTATTATCTTCCACCCTGTATACAGCTCCCGGGGGCTTTACAGATATTGGCCTCTTTATAATATTCTGTTACATATCCCAACATAAGAGGTAGAAAAACTAGTACATAGTACTTTATGTGTGTCCACGGGGCAGGATGTTCCCCCCTTTCAGTGCTAAAGTGTGTGAAACAATATGTAAGTAGGTTTCTGGTTTGTTTAGTGCTGTTCATTTTAGCTGATCTTCTGTATCTAAGATATACTTTTTTGGGTTTGGTTACACTGGCATAGTTTTTTGTAGGGTTTTTGTCTTTGTTGTTGCCAAAAATTGTGCAGCCAGATCACATCCGGTTGTCTGCCTCTGATCACATCCGGTTGTCTGCCTCTGATCACATCTGCTTGTCCGCCTCTGATCACATCTGGTTGTTTGTATCTGATCACACAATGTTGTCTGCCTCTGATCACATCTGCTTGTCCGCCTCTGATCACATCTGCTTGTCCGCCTCTGATCACATCTGGTTGTTTGTATCTGATCACACAATGTTGTCTGCCTCTGATCACATCTGCTTGTCCGCCTCTGATCACATCTGCTTGTCCGCCTCTGATCACATCTTGTTGTTTGTCTCTGATCACATAATGTTGTCGGCCTCTGATCACATTCCTTGTCTGCCTCTGATCACATCTGGTTGTCTGCCTCTGGTCACATCCGGTTGTCTGCCTCTGATCACATCCGGTTGTCTGCCTCTGATCACATCCGGTTGTCGGCCTATGATCACATCCGGTTGTCGGCCTCTGATCACATCCCGTTGCCCTCCTCTGATCACATCCAGTTGTCGGCCTCTGATCACATCCAGTTGTCCGCCTCTGATCACATCTGGTTTTCCTCCTCTTATCACACCCGGTTGTCCTCCTCTGATCACATCTTCTTGTATGCCTCTGATCACATCCGGTTTTCAGCCTCTGGTCACATCCGGTTGTTGGCCTCTGATCACATCCGGTTGTCAGCCTCTGGTCACATCCGGTTGTCCGCCTCTGGTCACATCTGGTTTTCGGCCTCTGATCACATTCGGTTGTCTGCCTCTGATCACATCCGGTTGTCTGTCTCTGATCACATCCAGTTGTCTGCCTCTGATCACATCCGGTTGTCGGCCTCTGATCACATCCGGTTGTCGGCCTCTGATCACATCCGGTTGTCGGCCTCTGATCACATCCCATTGCCCTCTTCTTATCACATCCAGTTTTCGGCCTCTGATCACATCCGGTTGTCCGCCTCTGATCACATTTGGTTGTCCTCCTCTGATCACACCCGGTTGTCCTCCTCTGATCACATCCGGTTGTCAGCCTCTGGTCACATCCAGTTGTCTGCCTCTGATCACATCCAGTTGTCTGCCTCTGATCACATCCGGTTGTCTGCCTCTGATTACATCCGGTTGTCAGCCTCTGGTCACATCCGGTTTTTGGCCTCTGATCACATCCGGTTGTCAGCCTCTGGTCACATCCGGTTGTTGGCCTCTGATCACATCCGGTTGTCGGCCTATGATCACATCCCGTTGCCCTCCTCTGATCACATCCAGTTGTCGGCCTCTGATCACATCCGGTTGTCCGCCTCTGATCACATCTGGTTTTCCTCCTCTTATCACACCCGGTTGTCCTCCTCTGATCACATCCGGTTGTCTGCCTCTGATTACATCCGGTTGTCAGCCTCTGGTCACATCCGGTTTTTGGCCTCTGATCACATCCGGTTGTCAGCCTCTGGTCACATCCGGTTGTTGGCCTCTGATCACATCCGGTTGTCGGCCTCTGATCACATCCCGTTGCCCTCCTCTGATCACATCCAGTTGTCGGCCTCTGATCACATCCGGTTGTCCGCCTCTGATCACATCTGGTTTTCCTCCTCTTATCACACCCGGTTGTCCTCCTCTGATCACATCCGGTTGTCAGCCTCTGATCACATCCGGTTGTCTGCCTCTGATCACATCTGGTTGTCCTCCTCTTATCACACCCGGTTGTCCTCCTCTGATCACATCTTCTTGTATGCCTCTGATCACATCCGGTTGTCAGCCTCTGGTCACATCCGGTTGTTGGCCTCTGATCACATCCGGTTGTCAGCCTCTGGTCACATCCGGTTGTTGGCCTCTGATCACATCCGGTTGTCCGCCTCTGGTCACATCTGGTTTTCGGCCTCTGATCACATTCGGTTGTCTGCCTCTGATCACATCCGGTTGTCTGTCTCTGATCACATCCAGTTGTCTGCCTCTGATCACATCCGGTTGTCTGCCTCTGATCACATCCAGTTGTCTGCGTCTGATCACATCCGGTTATCTGTCTCTGATCACATCCGGTTGTCGGCCTCTGATCACATCCGGTTGTCGGCCTCTGATCACATCCCATTGCCCTCTTCTTATCACATCCAGTTTTCGGCCTCTGATCACATCCGGTTGTCCGCCTCTGATCACATTTGGTTGTCCTCCTCTGATCACACCCGGTTGTCCTCCTCTGATCACATCCGGTTGTCAGCCTCTGGTCACATCCAGTTGTCTGCCTCTGATCACATCCAGTTGTCTGCCTCTGATCACATCCGGTTGTCTGCCTCTGATTACATCCGGTTGTCAGCCTCTGGTCACATCCAGTTGTTGGCCTCTGATCACATCCGGTTGTCAGCCTCTGGTCACATCCGGTTGTTGGCCTCTGATCACATCCGGTTGTCCGCCTCTGGTCACATCTGGTTTTCGGCCTCTGATCACATTCGGTTGTCTGCCTCTGATCACATCCGGTCGTCTGTCTCTGATCACATCCGGTCGTCTGCCTCTGATCACATCCGGTTGTCCTCCTCTGATTTTATCCAGTTGTCTGCCTCTGATCACATCCGGTTGTCTGCCTCTGATCACATCCAGTTGTCTGCCTCTGATCACATCCGGTTGGCCTCCTCTGATCACATCCAGTTGTCTTCCTCTGATCACATCCGGTTGTCTGCCTCTGATCACATCCAGTTGTCTGCCTCTGATCACATCCGGTTGGCCTCCTCTGATCACATCCAGTTGTCTGCCTCTGATCACATCCGGTTGTCTGCCTCTGATCACATCCAGTTGTCCGCCTCTGATCACATCCAGTTGTCTGCCTCTGATCACATCCAGTTATCTGTCTCTGATCACATCCGGTTGTCGGCCTCTGATCACATCCGGTTGTCGGCCTCTGATCACATCCCATTGCCCTCTTCTTATCACATCCAGTTTTCGGCCTCTGATCACATCCGGTTGTCCGCCTCTGATCACATTTGGTTGTCCTCCTCTGATCACACCCGGTTGTCCTCCTCTGATCACATCCAGTTGTCAGCCTCTGGTCACATCCAGTTGTCTGCCTCTGATCACATCCAGTTGTCTGCCTCTGATCACATCCGGTTGTCTGCCTCTGATCACATCCGGTTGTCGGCCTCTGATCACATCCGGTTTTCCTCCTCTGATCACATCCGGTTTTCCTCCTCTGATCACATCCAGTTTTCAGCCTCTGATCACATCTGGTTGTCAGCCTCTGATCACATCCGGTTTTCCTCCTCTGATCACATCCGGTTTTCCTCCTCTGATCACATCCGGTTTTCCTCCTCTGATCACATCCAGTTTTCAGCCTCTGATCACATCTGGTTGTCTGCCTCTGATCACATCCGGTTGTCGGCCTCTGATCACATCCGGTTTTCCTCCTCGGATCACATCCGGTTGGCGGCCTCTGATCACATCCGGTTGTCAGCCTCTGATCACATCCGGTTTTCCTCCTCTGATCACATGCGGTTGTCTGCCTCTGATCACATCTGGTTGTCGGCCTCTGATCACATCCGGTTGTCAGCCTCTGATCACATCCGGTTTTCCTCCTCTGATCACATGCGGTTGTCCGCCTCTGATCACATCCAGTTGTCTGCCTCTGATCACATCCGGTTATCTGTCTCTGATCACATCCAGTTTTCAGCCTCTGATCACATCCGGTTGTCGGCCTCTGATCACATCCGGTTGTCTGCCTCTGATCACATCCGGTTTTCCTCCTCTGATCACATCCGGTTGTCCGCCTCTGATCACATCCGGTTTTCCTCCTCTGATCACATCCGGTTGTCCGCCTCTGATCACATCCGGTTGTCCGCCTCTGATCACATCCGGTTGTCTGCCTCTGATCACATCTGGTTGTCCTCCTCTGATCACATCTGGTTGTCCTCCTCTGATCACATCCATTTGTCTGCCTCTGATCACATCCGGTTGTCCGCCTCTGATCACATCCGGTTTTCATCCTCTGATCACATCTGGTTGTCCTCCTCTGATCACATCTGGTTGTCCTCCTCTGATCACATCCGGTTGTCTGCCTCTGATCACATCTGGTTGTCCTCCTCTGATCACATCCGGTTGTCCGCCTCTGATCACATCCGGTTGTCAGCCTCTGATCACATCCGGTTTTCCTCCTCTGATCACATGCGGTTGTCCGCCTCTGATCACACCTGTTGTCCGCCTCTGAATGTAGACAAAAATGTTTCTATCCACCGTCAGAGATCTTAGGAAAGATGAGGAATTGAAGCAGAAAATATGTTGGACAGACAGATAACTCTCTTATTGTACAATCTGCTTCATTTACATAACAGCAGGAGACGCACTACAGTTACCAAATCATATAAGTGAAGGCGGCCGCACTTCACCCGTAATATCGCTGGGATAGGATCGTTTCATTGCAATTTATTTTGTGGCAGGAAAGATCAGTGGTAAATGGAGGTTTTTACAGGGTAATTTAGTTACTTTGCGTCTTGCCGTCTTCTGGGGAGGCGAATTGCCTTCATGTCTAGTCTATATGTCACATTATATTTACTCAATAACAGGAACAGCAGTGAAATTACCGCAGCCATGTGACGTAAGATCGCGCTCACGCCTCCGCCGGATGAGAATGTGCGAGCAGATCAGGCAGCCGCACAGGTCATGGGATTTGGTGGTCAGAGATTCTTTTTTAATATTTCACAGGACCGATACACATGACTGCGCCATTTCATACACATCCATAATAGCATGTGCCATAGAGGTGCATGGGGCTTGTAGTCGGTCTGACGGAGGGACGGATCCCATACAGAATGCTCCTGGCCAGTGTGCTACCGCCTGGGCTACCAATGTGATTTCATATTATTAGGCTGGGTTCACACTACGTTTTGTACTTATGGTTCCTGTATACGGCTGGGAGGAGGGGGGCGGGGCTTAATCGCGGCTGTGAGGAGGGGGGGCGGGCTTAATCGGTCCCCCGCCGTATAGGGGAACTGTATTTAATGCATGTCTATGAGCCGACCGGAGTGAACCGCAGCCTCCGGTCGGCTGCGTTTTCGGTCGTATGCGGTTTCCCGACCGCAGGCAAAAACGTGGTCGACCGCGTTTTTGCCTACGGTCGGGAAACGGCATACGGCCGAAAACGCAGCCGACCGGAGGCTGCGGTTCACTCCGGTCGGCTCATAGACATACATTAAATACGGTTCCCCTATACGGCGGGGGACCAATTAAGCCCCGCCCCCTCCTCCCAGCCATATACGGGAACCGTAAGTACAAAACGTGGTGTGAACCAGGGCTTAAAGGCACAAGCGCACACGTGAGTCCAGCAATAATCTTGTTAAAGGGGTACTCCGCCCCTAGACATCTTATCCCCTATCCAAAGGATATGGGATAAGTTATCTGATCGTGGGGGTCCCGCTGCTGGGAACCCCCGCGATCTCTGTTCAGCATTCGGTGTTCATTTAGAATGCGGGGGTCGAGACGTCCCAGCCAGGCCCCCTCATGACGCCACACCACGCCCCCTCAATGCAAATCTATAGGAGGGGGCGTGGCAGTCACCACGCCCCCTCCCATAGACTTGAATTGAGGGGGCGTGGTGTGATGTCACGAGGGGTGTGACTGTGAAGTCACGACTCCCGCCGCCTGCTCCAAGCGTTCAGAACAAAATGTTCCGAATGTTGGGGCAGTGGAGTACCCCTTGAATGGCTACCTGACGGACATACAATATATATTAAGGAAGTTTTCAGAACCTTTCACTTTTTTCACATTTTCTTATGTAGCTCCTTGTGCTAAAATTAAAAAAATAAAATACATTTTTTTCCCCATTATTCCCCATAATGACAACATGATAACACAATGTTGCAAATCTGTGTACAGTGTCAAAAAAGTATAATAAAGCAACTAACTAATATAATGTTATTAGCCATACTACAGATCTCTCCACATCCATTCTGCCCTCTCCCCTGTAAGCTGCGACGGCATGTCACAGGCTGTAAAAAGCAGAGCTCCCGTTCCTCCTTCACACTTGTCTGCTCAGGACGAGACCAGTGATGTGAAGGGGGGAGCTGGTATTACTACTAATTATATATATATATATATATATATATATAGTACAGTGAGGCAGTACTTTGGTATTGTACTGCTCATTACTTGTGCCAGGAGTAGCTGCTCTGGTGAGGGCGGCTCCATATTGTATCTCCGGCACATGGTACGTACTATACGTGACCCTGAAGAAGCTCTTGCCCTCTGTGTATAAGGGGATTTATAGCTCCTAGCAGCTATTTCGGACTATCTGTATTAGTTATCTTGTCATTTTTCTTTTATCTTATTTTTTTAAGGCTTTTGAAGGCTTTGGACCCAATTACTTGTTCTCCGTAGAGTTTTGTTCTCCAGATAAAATGGTTTCAGCTTACAGTGATCTGCCCGGAACCAATTAATATTGTAACTTGAGGAAACTCTGTAATAAAATCTTGAATTTTAATAGTTTTGCCTTGTCCTTAAAGGGATACTCCGCCCCTAGACATCTTATCCCCTATCCCCCACTGCTGGGGATCCCCGCGATCTCCCGGCGTTCGTTTAGAGCATTGTGTGCAGCGCCGGTGACTCGTGACGTCATGGTCATACCCGACTCACAACGTTGCGGCCACGCCCATAGACTTGCATTGAGGGGGCGTGGCCGTGACCGTGACATCTCGCGCGGCCGTGTTCGTGACATCACAAGCCTCCGCATCGCCGGTGATCTGGCACGGAGTGAAGTTCACTCCATGCACTGGATGTCTAGGGTGCCACAGCTGAGATCGTGGGGGTCCCCAGCGGCTGTCTAGGGGCGGAGTACCCCATTTAAATACCCCAATCATCCCTGTATAGTTTATATTCTTTCTTATCCATGTGGTCTATTTACTGAGGGTCCAGGAGGTCCTAGTGACTCCACTGTGTGCCGTGTTGGGACTTATCGCCTTTATCCCGTAAGAGGTGACGGCATCGGTGTTCCTTATGATGATGATCTTATTACTCTGTAATAATGGGGCAGGAGATTGCGCCGGGGAGTAGTTGTGGCCCCTTATTGCTGTGGTATAGGGGGGCCCTCCCTGACATTGTCCTTGTTAATGTTCCTCCCGCTGTCCGTGTCATTTTTTCCCCCATTGGGATGGAATATATTTTTTTTACTGTTCAGGAAAATGCCCAAAAAAAGTCAAACACAGTATAATGTCGCCTTTCTGCAGCATATTTCTGCATTTTGCCCCCGATGCTTCCGCAGTTCGGCCGACTTTCCAGATTTGTGCCCGACTTTGCCTCTTTGCCCCCTGGATCCGTTTCTCCTTAGACAGGGGGCTGTAAAGTTAGTTTAGTTCATATTATAGGGCTGTGTTTCCCAACCAGGGTGCTTCCAGATTTTGCAAAACTACAACTCCCAGCATGCCTGGACAGCCAAAGGCTGTCCGGGCATGCTGGGAGTTGTAGTTTTGCAACACCTGTAGGCACCCAGGTTGGGGAACACTGCTATAGGGTCTGTACCTGGATTTCATGGTGGTCTTACAATTCTTGATTTTTGCCCCGATGTTTATTTGTAGCAGCCTACAAAAATGAGTGTCATCTCAGGTTTTCCCAGGTTGCAGTGTGGCCCGAGACATTACATCACTAGTCAGTTGTTGAAAGTGAGCCTGTCTGCATCAATGGGTGGAGCAACCACTGGGTGGGAGGGGGGAGGAGATCATTCTCCACAGGGCTGGAGCTGTACTGCAGTGGGTGGAAGAGAGAAAAGTGACCTTACACTTACAAACAAGGGATCCTGGGACTTGTAGTTGGAGGGAGGGAACTCCAACAGACAGTTTTACAAAAGGAAAGCAGCAGCTTTATAGTGAATTCACAACATAGCCGTTAACCCCAGGACAAGCATGGGACCTTCCTAAGCATGTCCATTACTGTCTGGCAGGAACATGCTAAAATCACTTTATGGTGGAGAACCCCTTTAGGTAAATGTTTCATTGCATAGAGCAACTAATACAAAAAAACTACTTTAAAAAATTCTAAAATAAATAGTTTTTTCATAAATATTGAATAAAAAAAGGGACAACTTTTTTTACCGCCACGTACAGTCTCTTATTTGACAATCTTTTTTTACCTCCACGTCTCATTCTTGACCACATAGGGTCAGGTCAGAGCAGAGGTCATGTGATAGGCATCCATATAGGTCAGGTCAGAGCAGTGGTCATGTGATAGGCGTCCATATAGGGTCAGGTCAGAGCAGTGGTCATGTGATAGGCTCCTACATAGGGTCAGGTCAGAGCAGCGGTCATGTGATAGGTGTCCATATAGGGTCAGGTCAGAGCAGTGGTCATGTGAAAGGCGTCCACATAGGGTCAGGTCAGAGCAGAGGTCATGTGATAGGCGTCCATATAGGGTCAGGTCAGAGCAGTGGTCATGTGATAGGCATCCATATAGGATCAGGTCAGAGCAGCAGTTATGTGATAGGCGTCCACAGAGGGTCAGGTCAGAGCAGTGGTCATGTGATAGGTGTCCGTATAGGGTCAGGTCAGAGCAGCAGTTATGTGATAGGCGTCCACAGAGGGTCAGGTCAGAGCAGTGGTCATGTGATAGGTGTCCATATAGGGTCAGGTCAGAGCAGCAGTTATGTGATAGGCGTCCACAGAGGGTCAGGTCAGAGCATAGGTCATGTGATAGGTGTGCATATAGGGTCAGGTCAGAGCAGTGGTCATGTGATAGGTGTCCATATAGGGTCAGGTCAGAGCAGTGGTCATGTGATAGGCGTCCATATAGGGTCAGTTCAGAGCAGAGGTCATGTGATAGGCTCCTGTAACGGCTACCCAGGTAGAGAGAGGGTATCAACCGTTGATGACGTCCTTTTCCCTGCAAGCTGCTGTGTCAAAGTAAAGCTGGTATAATCCTATTCACGATATCCAGAGGGAGAGTCAGGTTTAGCTGTAAAAAGAGCAGAGTAATATTCCCAAATAATCCCCTTTCAAGAACGAGATAAGGCTACGTTTGAAGGGTCAAGAAGAACTGTTTATTGTGGAACAAGTGTCTTCTTTTATAGGAAGGACATCACAGGGGGAAGGGTCAGTAAAGGCAATCCAGGTGACAGGTAGTCTGTGAGATAATCCAATAAAGGTAATCCAGGTGACAGGTAGTCTGTGAGATAATCCAATAAAGGTAATCCAGGTGACAGGTAGTCTGTGAGATAATCCAATAAAGGTAATCCAGGTGACAGGTAGTCTGTGAGATAATCCAATAAAGGTAATCCAGGTGACAGGTAGTCTGTGAGATAATCCAATAAAGGTAATCCAGGTGACAGGTAGTCTGTGAGATAATCCAATAAAGGTAATCCAGGTGACAGGTAGTCTGTGAGATAATCCAATAAAGGTAATCCAGGTAACAGGTAGTCTGTGAGATAATCCAATAAAGGCAATACAGGTGACAGGTAGTCTGGGAGATAATCCAACAAAGGTAACCAGCTCTCCCTATACAGTGCCCTGAGGGCCAAAGGTGTATTGTGCACAGAAAGTGTATGAAAACAGTAAATAAAAGTATTTTAACTCTGAGCTTTATGTCACTGGACAACATCAACTGAGGGGTACAAATAGTGATGTCCTTAAGTCCATCCAAGTAGGTCGGGTGACTCTAGGATCTGTCCCAAGTATAAATACTGAACGGCCGGTTGCATTCTCTGGTAATTTCTCATACAATATCCATGCGAATAACTCCAGCTATTTTAACAGTCCAGGCATGTAGTATAGTCTTGTTACACTGCTCCCCTTTTGTGGAACACCCCGGCAGACCCGGATTGATCCTTTTCGGGTCAATTTGGGGCTGTCCGGTCCGCTGTTAGGGTTAAAGTTCCGTTTGCCTGGACAGTCCGTCGCGGTTCTGTCATTGAGGCGCCGATAATCGACACAGAATCGGGTTGTTCCGTCCTTTTTGTGAACTAGGACCACAGGTGAGGCCCAGGGACTGTCAGATGGTTCTATCACCCCCAGTCTTAACATCTCTTGTATTTCGTTCCTCATCTCCTCTTGTACTGCCTCAGGGATTCTGTAGGGAGTTTGTCTGAGAGGGTTTTGTCCTGGGGTCTCTACGTAATGAGTGGCTAAGGGAGTGTACCCTGGCTCCTGGGATAACATCAACCCTTTCTCAGTTAGTAATTGTCGGATCTGCCCCTTTTCTGCTGGCGTTAACCGCTCCCCTAGCTGTATGGTATTGAGCAGGGTTTTAGGTTCTGAGTTGGCTAATAGGTCGGGGATGGGTAAGCTGTCAGGGTCTTCAGTGGCTGGGATACAGATGGCGGCTATATCCTCTGGTCTTTCCTGATACTCTTTTAATAAGTTTACATGAAAGGATTTCTGGATCCTTTCATCTTTGCTGCTGGCCTCGTACCCAGTCTTGTATGTCCGCGGCCAGGTCTTGGAAAAAATGTTCCATTAGGAACAACTGCAATACCTCCTCCCCGGTGTTGGCCTTGCACCCTTGGACCCAATGTGATGCCCCCCTTTGTAATCGGTTGGCCCATTCCATGTGGGAGTCCACAGCCTTCTTCTTGGACTCCCGGAAGCGGCGGCGGTATGCTTCTGGGGTTACAGCATACCTGGTGAGCAGTGCCTCTTTCACCCTTTGATACTGCGACATCTCTTCTGCAGTAAGTGCTCGGAAAGCCTCATTTGCTTTCCCTGATAGTTTCCCAGCCAGGATAGTGACCCATTGCTCTGGTGGTACTTGGTGTAGTGAGCACTGCCTCTCAAAGTCAGTCAAATACCCATCAATTTCTTCTTCATTTTCCACAAAGGTTTTAAAAGCAGTAAATGGAATTTTCTTTACCGCAGCAGTGGGTGGAGGGGCAGGATTTCATGTGTAATGGTCTGTCTAGCTCTTACCAGTTCCGCTTCTTGTCTCCTCTTAGTTTTGATCTCCTCCTTTGCGTCCCGGAACAGCTGGTTTATTAGTTCCGTGGACGTTGCTGGATACAAGGCTAATCTCCGCTGTACAATAGCAGTGAGTACATCGTCCTCGCTGATAGGTGCAATAGGTTCAGTTACCTCCATGGACCTATCCCTTTCGTCCAGCTCCAGCAGGTCAGCTATCAGCTCTCTCCGTAGTCTGTTACTGGCACTCCTACCACGACTCTCCAATAAATCTTTTAGTGTGGGTCTTTTCAGCCTGGCATACCGAGACTCCATTCAGCATTTGCTCTTTGGATAAAAGGACAATCCCACCGCTGCCACCAATGTAACGGCTACCCAGGTAGAGAGAGGGTATCAACCGTTGATGACGTCCTTTTCCCTGTGTCAAAGTAAAGCTGGTATAATCCTATTCACGATATCCAGAGGGAGAGTCAGGTTTAGCTGTAAAAAGAGCAGAGTAATATTCCCAAATAATCCCCTTTCAAGAACGAGACGAGGCTACGTTTGAAGGGTCAAGAAGAACTGTTTATTGTGGATCAAGTGTCTTCTTTTATAGGAAGAACATCACAGGGGGAAGGGTCAGTAAAGACAATACAGGGGACAGATAGTCTGGGAGATAATCCAACAAAGGTAATCCAGGTGACAGGTAGTCTGTGAGATAATCCAATAAAGGTAATCCAGGTGACAGGTAGTCTGTGAGATAATCCAATAAAGGTAACCCAGGTGACAGGTAGTCTGTGAAATAATCCAATAAAGGTAATCCAGATGACAGGTAGTCTGTGAGATAATCCAATAAAGGTAATCCAGGTGACAGGTAGTCTGTGAGATAATCCAATAAAGGTAACCCAGGTGACAGGTAGTCTGTGAAATAATCCAATAAAGGTAATCCAGGTGATAGGTAGTCTGTGAGATAATCCAATAAAGGTAACCCAGGTGACAGGTAGTCTGTGAGATAATCCAATAAAGGTAACCCAGGTGACAGGTAGTCTGTGAGATAATCCAATAAAGGTAATCCAGGTGACAGGTAGTCTGTGAGATAATCCAATAAAGGTAATCCAGATGACAGGTAATCTGTGAGGTAATCCAATAAAGGTAATCCAGGTGACAGGTAGTCTGTGAGATAATCCAATAAAGGCAATACAGGTGACAGGTAGTCTGGCAGATAATCCAACAAAGGCAATCCAGGTGACAGGTAGTCTGTGAGATAATCCAATAAAGGTAATCCAGGTGACAGGTAATCTGTGAGGTAATCCAATAAAGGCAATACAGGTGACAGGTAGTCTGGCAGATAATCCAACAAAGGCAATCCAGGTGACAGGTAGTCTGTGAGATAATCCAATAAAGGTAATCCAGGTGACAGGTAGTCTGTGAGGTAATCCAATAAAGGTAATCCAGGTGACAGGTAGTCTGGGAGATAATCCAACAAAGGCAATCCAGGTGACAGGTAGTCTGTGAGATAATCCAATAAAGGTAACCCAGGTGACAGGTAATCTGTGAGGTAATCCAATAAAGGCAATACAGGTGACAGATAGTCTGGGAGATAATCCAACAAAGGCAATCCAGGTGACAGATAGTCTGGGAGATAATCCAACAAAGGCAATCCAGGTGACAGGTAGTCTGTGAGATAATCCAATAAAGGCAATACAGGGGACAGGTAGTCTGTGAGATAATCCAATAAAGGCAATACAGGTGACAGGTAGTCTGGGAGATAATCCAACAAAGGTAACCAGCTCTCCCTATACAGTGCCCTGAGGGCCAAAGGTGTATTGTGCACAGAAAGTGTATGAAAACAGTAAATAAAAGTATTTTAACTCTGAGCTTTATGTCACTGGACAACATCAACTGAGGGGTACAAATAGTGATGTCCTTAAGTCCATCCAAGTAGGTCGGGTGATTCTAGGTAGTATAACTACCGAACGGCCGGTTGCATTCTCTGGTAATGGCATTTCTCATACAATATCCATGCGAATAACTCCAGCTATTTTAACAGTCCAGGCATGTAGTATAGTCTTGTTACATCTCCTACATAGGGTCAGGTCAGAGCAGTGGTCATGTGATAGGCGCCCAGATAGGGTCAGGTCAGAGCAGCGGTCATGTGATAGGTGCCCAGATAGGGTCAGGTCAGAGCATAGGTCATGTGATAGGCGCCCAGATAGGGTCAGGTCAGAGCATAGGTCATGTGATAGGTGCCCAGATAGGGTCAGGTCAGAGCAGCGGTCATGTGATAGGCGCCCAGATAGGGTCAGGTCAGAGCATAGGTCATGTGATAGGTGCCCAGATAGGGTCAGGTCAGAGCAGCGGTCATGTGATAGGTGCCCAGATAGGGTCAGGTCAGAGCAGCGGTCATGTGATAGGCGTCCACATAGGATCAGGTCAGAGCAGTGGTCATGTGATAGGGTCAGGTCAGAGCAGCGGTCATGTGATAGGGTCAGGTCAGAGCAGCGGTCATGTGATAGGGTCAGGTCAGAGCAGTGGTCATGTGATAGGCTCCTACATAGGGTCAGGTCAGAGCAGCGGTCATGTGATAGGTGCCCAGATAGGGTCAGGTCAGAGCAGCGGTCATGTGATAGCGGGCATGCTGGGAGTTGTAGTTTTGCATAGGCTGGAGGTTTGCAGATTACCTTGATCCTGATTTGCATTCTGGGTGTAGCGGCGATTTATTATTGTAATTGCGCCTATTAGACAGTTCGGAGATTGGCATCATTTTATACATTAGGTGCGAGAGCGCGCTCTACTGTCTGTAGACGCCACGTAAGATGAGACATCACATCTGCATTCATGCCGCTCTTTTAATTATTGAAAGACTTAAAGTACAGGGCGCGTCCTGATTTATCATCCCCCTTCAGTACAGGGCGCGTCCTGATTTATCATCCCCCTTGAAAGGCTTTTTAAGAGCTTTTCACTACAGTAAAATTGTAATTCAGTGTTTCGCAATCTAAAAGTCAGACGCTATAAAGGGAACATTATACCGCCATCTCTCCCAGCCGCTCCAGTAAACTGTCCTCCACAATAGGGGGGGAAATGGGACAAAGTAATTGGTTGGCGCAGTGTATGTCAGCGCTGGAGAAAAGCCCACTGCTAGTGATTAAAGGGGAACTCCGGGGTCTGCTGTCATCTCTATGGGATCAGGATATATTGTAGTTATACTACTCCAGCTCTATCTGTATACTGCTGCTATCTCTATGGGATCAGGATATATAGTAGTTATACTCCTCCCCTCCAGCTCTATCTGTATACTGCTGCTATCTCTATGGGATCAGTATATATTGTAGTTATACACCTCTCCTCCAGCTCTATCTGTATACTGCTGCTATCTCTATGGGATCAGGATATATAGTAGTTATACTCCTCCCCTCCAGCTCTATCTGTATACTGCTGCTATCTCTATGGGATCAGGATATATAGTAGTTATACTCCTCCCCTCCAGCTCTATCTGTATACTGCTTCTGTCTCTATGGGATCAGGATATATAGTAGTTATACTCCTCCCCTCCAGCTCTATCTGTATACTGCCGCCATCTCTATGGGATCTGTATATATAGTAGTTATTCACCTCCCCTCCAGTTCGATCTGTATACTGCTGCAATCTCTATGGGATCAGGATATCTAATAGGTATACACCTCTCCTCCAGCTCTATCTGGATACTGCGGCTGCGATCTTTATGGGATCAGTATTAATTGTAAAGTTATACCCCTCCCCTCCAGCTCTATCTGTATACTGCTGCTGCTATCTTTATGGGATCAGTATATATAAAGTAACTCTCGTCTTCGCCCCGGCATACTATTTTCCAAACATTGTGTCTCCAGCTGTTGTAAAACTACAACTTCCAGCATGCACAGTCAGCCAAAGGCCTCCTCCAGAGAATTCACACTGTCCCTTAAAGGTAAATCAAGGCTTCTCTCTTATCTCACCAGCCTTTGGCAATCCAGGCATGCGGGGATTTGTCTTTAGGACAATGTTTTCCAACCAGTGTGTCTCCAGCTGTTGCAAAACTACAACTCCCAGCATGCCTGGACGGCCAACAGGCTGTCTGTCTCCTCCAGAGGATTCACACTGTTCCAGAAAGGTAAGTCAAGGCTTCCCTCTCATCTCAGCAGCCTTTGTCTGTCCATTCATGTTAGGAGTCGCTGTAAGACAGTGTTTCTTAACTAGTGTGTCTCCAGCTGATGCAAAACTACAACTTCCAGCATGCCCGGACAGCCTTTGGCTGTCCGGGCATGCTGGGAGTTGTAGTTTTACAACAGCTTGAACCCCCCTTGTTGGATAACACTGCTGTAATGCTACATCACAATGTTTCGGCCGTCATACCATACACATACATTCATCATCCATATTTCCAGAGCAGTATACAGCTTTTTGTGGCTGCGCATTTCTGCACTAACGCCATTGTATTCCGGCCAAGTAGACGCCAAATCACCGATCCTACGGCTCCCATCGGCCTGTGTGCCCATTCTACGTTTCCCGGGGAGCATGCACAATGTGAATATGGCCGTGGTTCATTCATAACAGGCCGATCAGGACCAACGCTGCCTATATGTTCCGGATTTATCATGGCCGCTTACTGAGCGCAGAATACGTCCGAATAAAGAAATGTAAAAACATAATATTACGTTCCTTCACACGGCGATAGCAGGAACAGCTGGGGATTGTTCTGATCCTGCCAGACAGATGAAAACACTTGGCTCATGGCTGATCCGCTCCCACAGGAGGCTGGAATTGTGTAGCAACTGCATAGCTATTCTTAGCCTGCGCCATTCTTCACAGGTAGTTACTATTAATTTAGAAGCAGCGGCCGCACTGTAGAGCTCCGGCCATTAAAGAATTTTTCCTCTTCCCTTTTTAACCCCATGTATTATAGTTACGTGAACGGCTTCATGTGGGGTTAAGAATGAAGGCGAAGGACGTCTGCGTCCTACAAAAATAGTAGAAAAATAGCAGGAATGCGAAGCCGGCCGTACACACAGGCTATGGTCCCACTCAGTTTTTTGGGTCAGCTTTGAACGCCCCAGAATATATGCTGAATGACACGTGTGCCCATTGTTTGCACTAAGCCTACGTGCCATGGTTTACACTGGGAATATATATTTTATTTTACATTTCAAATACGCCCCAATGTCACCTATTCTGAACGGATCTCAGGAGGTGTAGGATGCAGATTAGCTTAATTGAAATGCTTTTGACCCCCTGAAGAAGGAAAACCGAAATGCTCGTTGGGTTGCACTTGGGAGCAGCTTCACTAAAAATGCTTTTGACCCCCTGAAGAAGGAAAACAGAAATGCACGTCGGGTTGCACTTGGGAGCCGCTTCACTAAAAATGCTTTTGACCCCCTGAAGAAGGAAAACAGAAATGCACGTCGGGTTGCACTTAGGAGCAGCTTCACTAAAATGCGTTTGACCCCTAAAGAAGGAAAACGGAAATGCACGTCGGGGTGTATTTGGGACCAGCAGGGTTGGGTGTTATGTGGCCACGAGTATTTACCATCTGAAATCAGTTTTTTATGCCTTACTAATAATTGGTGGCCCCAACCTTCGAGGCTCCATATATATTTATGATAATGGTAGTATTGTGGTGTTTTTCACTTTACTAGTCGGGATGGCACTTCAGACTTTACAATCATTTTGCCCCCTCTATCATTTGCTACTTCTCACTTTTCTACTTTATGACTATTTCTTGCATTATCCATGGTTATCACTAACTGCGTCTCATCCACAAGTGCATGCGGACCCCTCGCTGCTTAATTTAGAAGCTCCCGCCATTAAAGAAGTTTGTCTCTTCCCTTTTTTAACCCCATGAATTATAGTGGGATTAAGAATGAAGGCAATGGACGTCTGCGTCTTCTAAAAATAGTGACAAATAGCAGGAATCTGAAGCTGGCCGTATACTCAGGCTATGTCCATGTTTTTTGGGACAGCTTTGAACGCCCCAGAATATATGCTGAATGACACATATGACGTGCGCCCATTGTTTGCACTAAGCCTACGTGCCATGGTTTACACTGGGAATATATATTTTATTTTACATTTCAAATACGCCCCAATGTCACCTATTCTGAGCGGATCTCAGGAGGTGTAGGACGCAGATTAGCTTCATTGAAATGCATGTGACCCCCTGAAGAAGGAAAACCGAAATGCACATCGGGGTGCACTTGGGAGCAGTAGGGTCGGGTATTATGTGGCCACGAGTATTTACCATCTTAAATCAGTTTTTTATGCCTTACTAATAATTGGTGGCCTCATCCTTTGAGGCTCCTTGGGCGGATCCATATATATTAATGATAATGATAGTATTGCCGTTTTTACAATCATTTTGCTCCCTGTATCATTTGCTACTTACCCCTTTTCTCTTCTTTATGACAAGTGCTTGCAGACCCCTCGCTGCCTAATTTAGAAGCAGCGGCCGCACTGTAGAGCTCCGGCCATTAAAGAAGTTTTCCTCTTCCCTTTTTTAACCCCATGTATTATAGTTACGTGAACGGCTTCATGTGGGATTAAGAATGAAGGCAAAGAACGTCTGCGTCCTATAAAAATAGTAAAAAAATTGCAGGAATCTGAAGCCGGCCGTACACACAGGCTATGGTCCCACAGTTTTCTGGGTCAGATTTTATCACAATAAAATATATGCTGAATGACGTGTGCGACGTGTGCGACGTGTGCGACGTGTGCGACGTGTGTGACGTGTGCCCATTGTTTTCAGAGTGAGTGAGTATGGGAGGTGTAGAATGCAGATTAGCTCCATTGAAATGCTTTTAACCCCTGAAGAAAGGAAACCGAAACGCATGTCGGGGGGGTACTTGGGAGCAGCAGGGTTCAGTATTATGTGGCCATTATGTTAACCATTTGTGCTGTTTTTTATGCCTTCCTCATACTTAGTGGCCCCATCCAGCACTTGTACCTTATAGTTTCTCAGTGAGCTTTGGCATACCCATATATTTTCTATGCATATGATACTGGTGGTATTGCTATTTGGGTTGGTACATCATTTTGCACCCTTTATAATTTCCTACTTCCCTTTCCCTTCTACTTTATGACAATTTTGTTGCATTATCCATGGTTTTCACTAACTGTGCCTCATCCATGCTGGCGGCGGACCCCTCCTTAGCTGCCGGACCCCATACTTGGTGCTGTGCCAGCTCGCCTGGTAGTTACGCCCTTGGAGGTCACATACAGCCGCACTTTCACCATCTCGTTGCAGTTAAGCTCCACTATCTAGTTAAATGGATAAAATCCTATCTAAACAAGCTGACGAGAAAATGAGCAAAAGCCGTAAAGTAGCTTAAACTCATCATATAAAATCCTTTAAGTCTCAGACTGTGTTCAGACCAGTGAGTGTCTGTCTTTGGCGCCATCCACCTTACAAATCGATTAATTTTTCCGGTTTTCTGTCGAAGGGGGAAGCGGAGAACGTCGCTTGTCATCCCCAGGGGTTTTACTGTGATTAAATGTACACTAAGACTATACAGAGCGCTAAGAAATTGCTAATATAGAACATGAGGATTGGCGCTAATTAGCCGCCTGTTCCGTAAGATGTTTACATAATTAGCTTGGATTAAAACTTTATCTGTCGTGAAGTACTTGAAGGAAGTTTGGAAGCAACGCGCAAATTAATAGACGTTCCTCCGCAAAAAAAAAGAAAAGAAATCCGCTATATGGTTCGCACCGACAGGTTTATTATACTGAAATATATCTTTATTTCTGCTCTTAATACATAAGGTAAAATAATGAGGCTTGAACTCATTATACCGATCATTAATATAAGTGCTATACTAACAGAATAATAACATAATAGCTCATTAAGATCCCGCACACAACTTTTTTTTATGTTCGCGATATAATTACGTGTCTTCACAAACGTCTCCAGACAGATAGTAAATTTCTCTTAACTGTTTCGGATTCATTTTTTTGGGGCCTTAAAGGGGTACTCCGCTGTTCAGCGCTTGAAGCTAAATTTTTCCGAATGCTTACAGCGGGAGCTTGTGATGTCATAGCCCCGCCCCTCATTATGTCGCACCCCGCCCCCTCAATGCAAGTCTGTGGGAGGGGGCGTGACAGCTCTTTGCATCACTTTTATTGCACTTTTATGACTCGGCATTTGTTGGTCGATCTGCATATCGACTTGGATCGAAGCCATTGTGCCGTAGCATATTCTAATTTACTACTATTATTTCTTTTTTTTTAAACGCTCAATAAAAACATTGAAGATGGAAAGGAAATCCGGCAGGTTTTCTGTGTCTAATTAAGGGTTTAAGGATGAGCAACGAGGGAAGGGTTAACACATTTCCCACCATCTATGGAGTGGAGTACACTGGTCTAGATGGACTATTCTATCGTATTTTCATTACATGAAATCTTGATATCAATGTGACCTCACAGTCTGTAAGCGTCTCTTTGGATGGGACACTCCCCTTGCAGTCCCCTGAGGATCCTACTAGATAGCGAGTGAAACATGTTGAGCCCATTTTATCAGCTAATTTATTGCTATAATATAGGAGAAATTGTTTCTTCTTCTTTAGGACATGTATGTGTATGTATATATATATATCTATATATCTATATATATATGACACGGATACACGTTAAATATCTATTACATGTGTGCTGCCCATGCCTTGGTATTATGGATCTCACCCTGTAGCCGCGGTATATCGGTGATGTCATTATTTACACGGCCAGAAAATTAAACTTGCAGTTTCTTTACACTCTTCACCTTTCGCATCTCTTTATGTGCGAAGCCTCTGGGCCGAGGACTAGACGGTAGATTTCTCATGAATATGCAGATCCTTTCCGCTGACACAGGAATATCTGACTGAATGAGAAATGTGCGCAGGAGCGGCCCAGCGGGGAGAGAGGAGAGGGAAGGTGGAACATTTTACTGGGAAAGCTATTTTACGGTCCCTAGGAGCATCTGTATGAGGCCCGGAGGTCTCTGCTGCACAGGAATAGAGAGGATTTATTATAGGGGCAGCAAGAATGTATCAGGTCAGAGGGAACGATTATTACACAAGATTAAAGGAACCAAAAACACAGGAATTAAATACAGAATAAACAGATTTATCCTTCTAAAAAAGGCCTTAAGGATGGAACAATTTGTGCCAAAAATGTGGAAGATAAAATATGGAACCAAAAAAACTGAGGAAAAAAAGTATAAAGTATACAGCGTGCCCCCAAATCATATAAAGTATACAGCGTTCCCCCAAATCATATAAAGCATACAGCGTTCCCCCAAATCATATAAAGTATACAGCGTGCCCCCAAATCCTATAAAGTATACAGCGTGCCCCCAAATCATATAAAGTATACAGCGTGCCTCCAAATCATATAGAGTATACAGCGTTCCCCCAAATCATATAAAGTATACAGCGTGCCTCCAAATCATATAGAGTATACAGCGTTCCCCCAAATCATATAAAGTATACAGCGTGCCCCCAAATCATATAAAGTATACAGCGTTCCCCCAAATCATATAAAGTATACAGCGTGCCTCCAAATCATATAAAGTATACAGCGTGCCCCCAAATCCTATAAAGTATACAGCGTGCCCCCAAATCATATAACGTATACAGCGTGCCCCCAAATCCTATAAAGTATACAGCGTGCCCCCAAATCCTATAAAGTATACAGCGTGCCTCCAAATCATATAAAGTATACAGCGTGCCCCCAAATCATATAAAGTATACAGCGTGCCCCCAAATCATATAAAGTATACAGCGTGCCCCCAAATCATATAACGTATTCAGCGTGCCCCCAAATCATATAAAGTATACAGCGTGCCCCCAAATCCTATAAAGTATACAGCGTGCCCCCAAATCATATAAAGTATACAGCGTGCCCCCAAATCATATAAAGTATACAGCCTGCCCCCAAATCATATAAAGTATACAGCGTTCCCCCAAATCATATAAAGTATACAGCGTGCCCCCAAATCATATAAAGTATACAGCGTGCCCCCAAATCATATAAAGTATACAGCGTGCCCCCAAATCCTATAAAGTATACAGCCTGCCCCCAAATCCTATAAAGTATACAGCGTGCCCCCAAATCATATAAAGTATACAGCGTGCCCCCAAATCATATAAAGTATACAGCGTGCCCCCAAATCATATAAAGTATACAGCGTGCCCCCAAATCATATAAAGTATACAGCGTGCCCCCAAATCATATAACGTATACAGCGTGCCCCCAAATCCTATAAAGTATACAGCGTGCCCCCAAATCCTATAAAGTATACAGCGTGCCCCCAAATCCTATAAAGTATGAATATTATATTTTATTAAATACTAAATATCCAGAGACACAGAGTAACCACCCAAAAAATCTCACATCATAAAGGGGGTGGAAAATATAAATGCACCCACAAAGGAACACATGACCCAATGTATATACAGTCATGGCAGTAAATGTTGTCCCCCTAAAATGTTCCTATATAATGAAGTATTCCTCACAGGAAAGGATTGCAGTAACACAGGTTTATTCCCTTTGTATATATATATATAGATCTCCTCTCCTCTGTATATATATATAGATATCTCCTCTCCTCTGTATATTTATATATATCTCCTCTCCTCTGTATATATATATATTGCAGTAACACAGGTTTTGCTATACACATGTTTATTCCCTTTGTGTATATATATATATATAGATCTCCTCTCCTCTGTATATATATATAGATCTCCTCTCCTATGTATATATATATATATATATATAGATCTCCTCTCCTCTGTATATATATATATATAGATCTCCTCTCCTCTGTATATATATATATAGATCTCCTCTCCTCTGTATATATATATAGATCTCCTCTCCTCTGTATATATATATATATAGATCTCCTCTCCTCTGTATATATATATAGATCTCCTCTCCTCTGTATATATATATATATATATTGCAGTAACACAGGTTTTGCTATACACATGTTTATTCCCTTTGTGTGTATTGGAACTAAACCAAAAAAGGAGGAAAAAAAGCAAATTGGACATAATGTCACCAAACTCCAAAAATGGTCTGGACACAATTATTGGCCCCTGAACTTAATATTTGGTTGCACACCCTTTGGAAAAAATAACTGAAATCAGTGTCTTCCTATAACCATCAATAAGCTTCTTACACCCCTCAGCTGGAATGTTGGACCACTCTTCCTATAACCATCAATAAGCTTCTTACACCTCTCAGCCGGAATGTTGGACCACTCTTTCTATAACCATCAATAAGCTCCTTACACCTCTCAGCCGGAATGTTGGACCACTCTTCCTATAACCATCAATAAGCTTCTTACACCTCTCAGCCGGAATGTTGGACCACTCTTTCTATAACCATCAATAAGCTTCTTACACCTCTCAGCCGGAATGTTGGACCACTCTTCCTATAACCATCAATAAGCTTCTTACACCTCTCAGCCGGAATGTTGGACCACTCTTCCTATAACCATCAATAAGCTTCTTACACCCCTCAGCCGGAATGTTGGAGCACTCTTCCTATAAGCATCAATAAGCTTCTCACACCTCTCAGCCGGTATGTTGGACCACTCTTCCTATAACCATCAATAAGCTTCTTACACCTCTCAGCTGGAATGTTGGACCACTCTTCCTATAACCATCAATAAGCATCTTACACCTCTCAGCCGGAATGTTGCACCACTCTTCCTATAACCATCAATAAGCTTCTTACACCCCTCAGCCGGAATGTTGTAGCACTCTTCCTATAAGCATCAATAAGCTTCTTACACCTCTCAGCCGGAATGTTGGACCACTCTTCCTATAACCATCAATAAGCTTCTTACACCTCTCAGCCGGAATGTTGGACCACTCTTCCTATAACCATCAATAAGCTTCTAACACCTCTCAGCCGGAATGTTGGACCACTCTTCCTATAGCCATCAATAAGCTTCTTACACCTCTCAGCCGGAATGTTGGACCACTCTTCCTATAAGCATCAATAAGCTTCTTACACCTCTCAGCTGGAATGTTGGACCACTCTTCCTATAAGCATCAATAAGCTTCTTACACCTCTCAGCCGGAATGTTGGACCACTCTTCCCATAACCATCAATAAGCTTCTTACACCTCTCAGCCGGAATGTTGGACCACTCCTCCTTTACAAACTGCTCCAGGTCTCTTATTGGACGGCGCCTTTTCCCAACAGTAATTATAAGATCTCTCCACAGGTGATCAATGGGATTTAGATCTGGACTCATTGCTGACACTTCAGAACTCTCCAGCGCTTTGTTGTCATCCATTTCTGGGGCTTTTTGATGTATGTTTGGGGTCATTGTCCTGCTAGAAGACCCAAGATCTCGGACACAAACCCAGCTTTCTGACACTGGGCTGTACAGTGCGACCCAAAATCCATTGGTAATCCTCAGATTTCATGATGTCTTGTACACATTCAAGGCCCCCAGTGCCAGAGGCAGCAAAACAACCCAAAACATCACTGACCTCCCCTATATGTCACTGTAGGTACTGTGTTCTTTTCTTTGTAGGCCTCATTCCGTTTTCGGTAAACAGTAGAATGATTTGCTTTACCAAAAAGCTCTATCTTGGTCTCATCTGTCCACAAGACGTTTTCCCAGAAGAATTTTGGTTACTCAAGTTCATTTTGGTAAAATGTAGTCTTGGTTTTTTTTACGTCTCTGTGTCAGCAGTGGGGTCCTCCTGGCTCTCCTCCATAGTGGGGTCCTCCTGGGTCTCCTCCATAGTGGGGTCCTCCTGGGTCTCCTCCATAGCGGGGTCCTCCTGGGTCTCCTCCATAGCGGGGTCCTCCTGGGTCTCCTCCATAGCGGGGTCCTCCTGGGTCTCCTCCATAGTGGGGTCCTCCTGGGTCTCCTCCATAGTAGGGTCCTCCTGGGTCTCCTCCATAGTGGGGTCCTCCTGGGTCTCCTCCATAGTGGGGTCCTCCTGGGTCTCCTCCATAGTGGGGTCCTCCCGGGTCTCCTGCATAGTGGGGTCCTCCTGGGTCTCCTCCATAGCGTTTCATTTCATTTCAATGTGGACAGATAGTTCGCGCTGACACTGATGCTCCCTGAGTCTGCAGGACAGCTTGAATATCTTTGGAACTTGTTTGGGGCTGCTTATCCACCATCCAGACTATCCTGTGTTAACACCTTTCATCAGTTTTTCTCTTCCGTCCACGCCCAGGGAGATTATCTACAGTGCCATCGGTTGCAAACTTCTTGATAATGTTGCGCACTGTGGACAAAGGCAAATCTAGATCTCTGGAGATGGACTTGTAACCTGGAGATTGTTGATATTTTTCCACAATTTTGGTTCCCAAGTCCTCAGACAGTTCTCTTCTCCTCTTTCTGTTGTCCATGCTTAGTGTGGCACACACAGACACACAATGCAAGGACTAAGTGAACTTCTCTCCTTTTTATCTGCTTGGTGTGATTTTTATCGTCAAACAATGAAGCTTTATTGAATATAGGAAAGCATCAAATACATAAAGCAAAAGGTATAAGGATAAACAAGCGGTCCGTAGACCAAATAAAAAACATAAACGAATGGGTCTTCGCAGAGAAGTCATAAGTCAATCAGAGTATCGCAATCAAGTCATAATCAACAAGCCCCCAGGTACATAAAGCGCGCCCCACTCCCTCCTCCCCTCCCCCATCCCAAAACAGATTAATATAATGAGAAACTATGTGACATATCAGGACAATAAGAGGATCCACACCAAGGTTCCCATAATAAAGTAAAGCGCTCCACCTGATCCTCCCTAATGGCGGACAGTTTCTCATTTAACATGATGGTATTGACTCTATCAATCACCATAGTAAAGTGCAGGTCTGGCTTTCTCCATTGGGCGGCAATGTGAATCCTTGTCGCCATCAAAACATGTTGTGAGAGCTTGAATGTACGAAAGGGCATTCTATGTGGCTTATGACTCAAAAGGCAAAAGGCCGGCGTATGCGGTACCCTAACATTTAAAATGGAAGTGAGTAAATGAAGCACCTGTGAAGCACCTGTAACCACTGGGAAAGTCCACCACGTGTGGTATATCGTTCCGTTAGCCCCACATCCCCGGAAACACAGGGGCGAGACCAAGGGAAAAATCCGATGAAGATGAGCCGGAACCCTGTACATACGATGGAGTATTTTTAACGATGTTTCCATGAGGGTAACTTGCCAACTACCCCTACCTATTGTCTCGCAACAATCCCTCCACTGTGCCAGCGTCAAAGCCGTATGAATATCAGATTCCCAGTCAGTCATAAATTTTAGTTTGGCATCAGGAGGAGGGGAGTTGAAATGAGCGTATAGCAGGGAGAGTAGGCCAGTCCTACCAGGCAAATAAAGCATATGTCTCTCAAAAGACGTAGGCATCACCCCTGCATTGTGGGTGAGAGAGGATCTATAGAAAGATATGATCTGATTCGCCCTAAAAATGTCACTAGACGGCACCTCATGCCGCTGACACAATGACTCCACCGTGTGTAGTGCAGTGCCTATCGTGAAGTGGTGCATGCATACTACACCTTTACCCTGCCACCAACAGAAGGAAGCAGGGGTTAGACCAGGTAGAAAGGAAGAATTGGAAAGGTAGGGAAGCAGAGGGGAGGGTGCAGACTCCAGGAGAAACTTAAAGCGAACCTGACGCCACAGGGAAAGAGCAGATAACGTAACCTGAGCAGAGGAAGGGAGTATAGTGGCTACAGGAGAGGTTGTCCACATTAAAGCTGCCAATGAGTAGGGCGCCACAATCGCTTCCTCCAGGCCCACCCATCAAGGTGCACCCTGTGTAATGTTTATTTGAGCTAACTGGGCAATACGAGCAGCATTATAATATTTTAGAAAATTAGGGACCAACGCTCCTCCTAATTCCTTATTATAGTACATTACCGTCCTACTAATCTGGGGTTTCCTATTAGACCAGATGTACCTAAAGACTAGCTGTTGGAAGGCCAACAATTCATTTTTAACTATCGGTATGGGGAGTGTCCTAAACAGATACAATAGGCGTGGCAAGATCACCATCCTAATTACCGTAACCCTTCCCATCCAGGAGATATATGGGTAGTCCCACTTCAGCAGTCATCACGCAACGACTTATACATGGGTGTGTAGTTAGCACGGTACAAGGAAGACAATGAACTGGTAAATTTAATCCCAAGATATGTAAGACCGCTAGTGGAGTCCCTATAACCAAAGTTTAGTAGCACAAGTTGTTTGGTCCTATCCGGGACATTACAAAACATAACTTCAGATTTACTAGTGTTCACTCTAAGGCCCGACATCTCGGTGAAGGTCTGCAGAACTGAGGTTAAATTAGGGAGGGAAGTGAGCGGATTCGTTAAAGTCAACAGAAAGTCATCGGCAAATAAACTACACTTGTACTCCCTGTCCCCCACCCCCACACCCCTAATATCAGCGTTGCGGCTTATATAAGCTGCTAGCGGCTCCATGGCCAAAACAAATAATGCCGGCGACAGCGGGCATCCCTGCCGAGTGCCCCTTCTAATGAACAGGGGAGGTAGAGGGGATTTTAAGGAATGCCTGGGGAGAGGAGTACAAGTGATGCAATATAGTAACAAATGGGCCCTTAAAGCCAAATTTAGCCAACATGGCAAACAGGTAAGGCCAGGTAATGCTATCAAAGGCTTTTTCTATGTCCAAAGCCAGTGCCAGCATAGGGGTGTTAGACGAGTTGGACCAGTGGATTAAGTTTACGATCTTACGGACATTGTCCGGTGCTTGCCTGCCGGGGACAAATCCCACCTGGTCAGCATGGACCAAAGCGGGGAGAAACCTGTTCAAACGGGCAGCGAGGATAGAGGTTAGGAGTTTAGTATCTATATTTAAAAGGGTGATGGGGTCATAATTAGCAGTGTGCAGGTGGTTTTTATTGGGCTTGGGCAGTACCGTTATATGGGTATCCAAGAATTCACGCGGTAGTGGTGCAGAGGTCCTGACAGTATTAAATAGGGACACTAAATGAGGGATTAGGTGAGGTGCAAATTTCTTGTAATAGGCCGCAGAAAAGCCGTCCGGTCCAGGCGATTTGCCATTCTTAAGGTTCTTAATTACGCCGGCCACTTCCTCAGCCGTGATTGGACTATTCAGTACCTCTAGGGCGTCAGAGTCCAAAGAGGGCAAGGAGAGGGAAGACAGATAGGAGGAGATAGCAGAAGGAGAGGCCCCAGAGGGAGCAGCATACAGGGAAGTATAATAAGAGTGAAAGGCCTGATACACTAAGTCTGGGTTAGAGGTCTGGATACCAGGGCGAAGCTGGATGGTATGAATTTTAGTAGAGGACGCAGCACTACGCAACATCGAGGCAAGTAATTGGTCTGGCTTATTAGCAAACCTATAGTAAGTGGACTGCGTCCATCTAACTGCTTTCTCCACCTCAGTGGACAGTAACGCGTCCAGCTGAACCCTGGTACTTTTAAGCTCATTATAAAGATACAATGAAGTGTCTTGCTGGTGAGCATAAGTCAGGCGGATCAGTCTAGGCTCCAAAGTAAGTCTGGTTGCTGAGCGATCCTTCTTAATCCCTGCAGCCAATGAGATTATGCGCCCCCTCATAAAGGATTTGTGAGCTAACCAAAGCCAACAGGGATCACCAGCTGACTCAGCATTGTGAATAAAATATTCTGAGAGGTCCTCTTCCAATATTGTACGTACCCTGGGCATAGTAAGCAATGATTCATTCAGCCTCCAGCAAAATGGAACCCCGGAGGCTGAAGCTAAATGAAAGGCCGCCACCACTAAATCATGATCCGACCATACACATGGAACATGGCTCGCATAGAGCAAGAAAGGCAGGAGCTTAGTGTTCGCTAAGATCCAATCAATGCGTGTATAAGTATGCTGTGATGGTGAATAATATGTGTAGCCCCTCGTCCTACCATTGTGCTCCCTCCACACGTCCGCTAAGCCGTTACCTTGAAACAATTGCAGTATCTGTCGCTGCTTAATCCCGGATCTACGAAGCGGGGCAGAACAAGACCGGTCCAGGTCACTATGAAAGGTGAAATTAAAGTCGCCAGCTCAAATCAGCCATTCGTACCTCAGGGATTCCAGCATCGAGCACACGGCACTAAAAAAAGAAATCGGTGCGTCAGTGGGTGCATAGTTATTAATAAGGCACAGTCGTTTATCATGCAACACCCCCAATAATATCACATATCGGCTGTCAGGATCAACAATGGTGGATTCTACTACAAAAGGAAAAGCATTATTTAAAAAAACAATAACCCCCCTACTTTTCGAGGAGAAAGTGGACAGGTAATACCTTTTATATGAGCTATGAAAGAACCTAGGCTGGGACGTATCAGAAAAATGAGATTCTTGAATGCAAATAACATCCGGGCGCAACCTGGTGTACTCTTTAAACGCCTTGCTCCGTTTGTGAGGGGAGTTGAGCCCCCTCACATTGTGAGAGATCACTTTACACATTTATACAATAGTAGAATATGCGGAGCATTAAGGCAATCCAAACATAGGAGTGGAAAATACAAGGGATGCAACATGGTACCATGAACGCTGCCAAAAACTCCTGCTCCCCTAACTTTTACCTGCTCAGACCCAATAGGAACATAGAAACAAACAACATAGAACAGAAAAGACAGACAAAACAAAAAACTCGGTCCATGAATGGAAAGACAGGTCCGGTCCGACCACGACCCCTCATTCTTCCAAAGCCCATCGGTGGGCAGTGAGGTCACACTATTCCGGTCTGTGCAATGCCTGTTGGGGAAAGTTCCAGTCCCCAGCCGGGGCAGAAATCCTCAAAGATAGTCCAAGTCCAAAACAGTTCAAATGTAGGCCTGGTAAAAAAAAACGGGTAGCAAAATCCAACAAGTACTCCAGAGAAAGGCAAGTGTACATATGGCCAGCTAGGTCAAGTGCGTTTTTTCGGCTTATCGGAGCGAGTCACCGTGGTCCAAGCGCGGTTCGGGCGGCGGACTCGTTGTGGCTGCGGTGGTAACTCCACCGGCTGTATCTTTTCAGCCTTCAGGGCCTCTAGCGCATCCTTCAGGTTACGAGGGGAATAGGAATGACCGCTCAGCTGAAATTAAAGCGAAAAGGGGAATCCCCAACGGTATTTTACTTTATGCTGTATCAGCACCAGCGTGATGGGTCTAAACTCGCTCCGGCGGGCTAAGGTAGAGGGTGCCAGATCAGAATACAGTTTAGCCGCGGGAGGCATGCTAGGCAAGGCAAGTAAGTCGCGGGCCGCTAGTAAAAGGACATCCCGTACCTCCGGGTAATGCAGCTTACGGACAGTTCCGTATTTTTAGGCTTGGCCAGGGCCCTGTGTATTTCTATCAAACCGGAGCATTTCCG
>NC_079200.1:2649212-2774212 GCF_029499605.1 Hyla sarda
CTTATATAGACCACTGAACATGTGTATAGCACACTACAGGCTTATATAGACCACTGAGCAGGTGTATAGCACACTACAGGCTTATATAGGCCACTGAGCATGTGTATAGCACACTACAGTATTATATAGGCCACTGAGCAGGTGTATAGCACACTATAGGATTATATAGGCCACTGAGCATGTGTATAGCACACTACAGGATTATATAGACCAATGAGCAGGTGTATAGCGCACTACAGGATTATATAGGCCACTGAGTAGATGTATAGCACACTACAGGCTTATATAGAGAGATATAGGAGAATAAAGCTGATTGTCTATGGGGGAATGGAGGTGGCCGTGGTTAATGATCATTAGATTTTTGGAGGATCATACAATTAATTCAGAACATTTGGGCAGATATTAAAAAGTGATCATTGTTTAAAGAGTACCTGTCATCAACAAAAACTTTTAATATGTTGTTCATAATCATTAATGAAGAGATATTGTAATATATCTTCATTAAAAAATATTCATATTTATACCACTTTTTTCATTTTATACTTTTGGCCACTAGGGGTCTCTCTTCTATGCCTGGTCTGCAGGCAGCATCCTATGCTTTTCATAGTAAGTGTACAGCTTTTAGGACTAATGCTGAAGGGCTCTGGTCCTTCCACCGGAAGTTCAGTCCTCTCAGCTCAGGACTCGCTCCCAGCCTGTGAGCTGAGAGTACTGAACTTCCGGTGGAAGGACCAGAGCCCTTTCAGCATTAGTCCTAAAAGCTGTACACTTACTATGAAAAGCATAGGATGCTGCCTGCAGACCAGGCAGAGAAGAGAGACCCCTAGTGGCCAAAAGTATAAAATGAAAAAAGTGGTATAAATATTAATATTTTTTAATGAAGATATATTACAATATCTCTTCATTAATGATTATGAACAACATATTAAAAGTTTTTGTTGATGACAGGTGCTCTTTAATATTCCCCCCATATATCAGTACTGCTAACATTTTTAAGAAACTTTGTATTGCATCTTCCTGCACTTTTCAGCCACTTCTTTACCAGCCAAGTACTATATTAGAAAGCTGTATATCTTGGGGTGATATTCTTATTTATGAACAAGTAAAAAATATTCTCACTCATTCTCACATCTATATTTTCTCATTTATCTGTATGAGTTTTTAAGCAGCAGAGTCTGACTGTTGTATCCACAGGTCTCCTCTGGGCAGCCGTCATCTGTCCTATCCACAGGTCTCCTCTGGGCAGCCGTCATCTGTCCTATCCACAGGTCTCCTCTGGGCGACTGTCATCTGTCCTATCCACAGGTCTCCTCTGGGCGGCCGTCATCTGTCCTATTCACAGGTCTCCTCTGGGCGGCAGTCATCTGTCCTATCCACAGGTCTCCTCTGGGTGGCCGTCATCTGTCCTATCCACAGGTCTCCTCTGGGCGACTGTCATCTGTCCTATCCACAGGTCTCCTCTGGGCGGCCGTCATCTGTCCTATCCACAGGTCTCCTCTGGGCGGCCGTCATCTGTCCTATCCACAGGTCTCCTCTGGGCGACTGTCATCTGTCCTATCCACAGGTCTCCTCTGGGTGCCCGTCATCTGTCCTATCCACAGGTCTCCTCTGGGCGACTGTCATCTGTCCTATCCACAGGTCTCCTCTGGGCGGCCGTCATCTGTCCTATCCACAGGTCTCCTCTAGGTGCCCATCATCTGTCCTATCCACAGGTCTCCTCTAGGTGCCCGTCATATGTCCTATCCACAGGTCTCCTCTGGGCGGCTGTCATCTGTCCTATCCACAGGTCTCCTCTGGGTGGCCGTCATCTGTCCTATCCACAGGTCTCCTCTAGGTGCCCGTCATATGTCCTATCCACAGGTCTCCTCTGGGCGGCTGTCATCTGTCCTATCCACAGGTCTCCTCTGGGTGGCCGTCATCTGTCCTATCCACAGGTCTCCTCTGGGCGACTGTCATCTGTCCTATCCACAGGTCTCCTCTGGGCGGCAGTCATCTGTCCTATCCACAGGTCTCCTCTGGGTGCCCGTCATCTGTCCTATCCACAGGTCTCCTCTGGGCGGCCGTCATCTGTCCTATCCACAGGTCTCCTCTAGGTGCCCGTCATCTGTCCTATCCACAGGTCTCCTCTAGGTGCCCGTCATCTGTCCTATCCACAGGTCTCCTCTGGTCGGCAGTCATCTGTCCTATCTCATCTGTCCTATCCACAGGTCTCCTCTGGGCGGCCGTCATCTGTCCTATCCACATTGTCTCCTCTGGGCACCCGTCATCTGTCCTATCCACAGGTCTCCTCTGGGCGGCCGTCATCTGTCCTACCACAGGTCTCCTCTGGGCGGCCGTCATCTGTCCTATCCACAGGTGTCCTCTGGGCGGCCATCATCTGTCCTATCCACAGGTCTCCTCTGGGCACCCGTCATCTGTCCTATCTCATCTGTCCTATCCACAGGTCTCCTCTGGGCTGCCGTCATCTGTCCTACCACAGGTCTCCTCTGGGCGGCCGTCATCTGTCCTATCCACAGGTGTCCTCTGGGCGGCCGTCATCTGTCCTATCCACAGGTCTCCTCTGGGCACCCGTCATCTGTCCTACCACAGGTCTCCTCTGGGCGGCCGTCATCTGTCCTATCCACAGGTGTCCTCTGGGTGGCCGTCATCTGTCCTATCCACAGGTCTCCTCTGGGCGGCCGTCATCTGTCCTATCCACAGGTCTCCTCTGGGCGGCCGTCATCTGTCCTATCCACAGGTGTCCTCTGGGCGGCCGTCATCTGTCCTATCCACAGGTGTCCTCTGGGCGGCCGTCATCTGTCCTATCCACAGGTCTCCTCTGGGCGGCCGTCATCTGTCCTACCACAGGTCTCCTCTGGGCGGCCGTCATCTGTCCTATCCACAGGTGTCCTCTGGGCGGCCGTCATCTGTCCTATCCACAGGTCTCCTCTGGGCGGCCGTCATCTGTCCTATCCACAGGTCTCCTCTGGGCGGCCGTCATCTGTCCTATCCACAGGTGTCCTCTGGGCGGCCGTCATCTGTCCTATCCACAGGTGTCCTCTGGGCGGCCGTCATCTGTCCTATCCACAGGTCTCCTCTGGGCGGCCGTCATCTGTCCTATCCACAGGTCTCCTCTGGGCGGCTGTCAGATTTTTTTTTATAGAAGTCATTTACAAATCTATTTAACTTTCTGGCATCAGTTGATTTGAAAACATTTGTTTTCCACTTGTTTCCACTGCAGTTCCCCTTTAATGTTTCATATCACCGGTGGTTAGAGCAGCGTTGACAGGTTGGATTTAAGTCACTTTTGTCCATAACCAAAGCAATAAAACCTATTTTTAAGACGTGCCTGAGATTCATGGCTGCCTTCTTCTCTCTCCGCAGAGCTGGCTGAAGACGTACGGATATTTACTCCCATACGATATTCGAATATCAGCTTTACATTCAGGAAAAGCTATGCAGTCTGCTGTGGCCACAATGCAGCAGTTCTACGGGATCCCGGTGACCGGAGTGCTGGACCAAATGACCATTGAGTAAGTCAACTACAATGTAATGGGAACGTGTGGGATCAGGTTTATTGTTACTACAATTCATACTCTGTGTGATTGAATAAACATATTGTAACAGTAATATGTGGGTGCAGGTCCCAAAGTGCGTCTGTAGTGATTGTATTGTCATCTCCTATGGTTATAGATCCATCCTCTAGGTCTGTAGTGATCGTATTGTCATCTTCTATGGTTATAGATCCATCCTCTAGGTCTGTAGTGATCGTATTGTCATCTCTTATGGTTATAGATCCATCCTCTAGGTCTGTAGTGATTGTATCGCCATCTCCTATGGTTATAGATCCATCCTCTAGGTCTTTAGTGATCGTATTGTCATCTCCTATGGTTATAGATCCATCCTCTAGGTCTTTAGTGATCGTATTGTCATCTCCTATGGTTATAGATCCATCCTCTAGGTCTGTAGTGATCGTTTTGTCATCTTCTATGGTTATAGATCCATCCTCTAGGTCTGTAGTGATTGTATTGTCATCTTCTATAGTTATAGATCCATCCTCTTGGTCTGTAGTGATTGTATTGTCATCTTCTATAGTTATAGATCCATCCTCTAGGTCTGTAGTGATTGTATTGTCATCTCCTATGGTTATAGATCCATCCTCTAGGTCTGTAGTGATCGTATTATCATCTCCTATGGTTATAGATCCATCCTCTAGGTCTGTAGTGATCGTATTATCATCTCCTATGGTTATAGATCCATCCTCTAGGTCTGTAGTGATCATATTGTCATCTCCTATGGTTATAGATCCATCCTCTAGGTCTGTAGTGATTGTATTGTCATCTCCTATGGTTATAGATCCATCCTCTAGGTCTGTAGTGATTGTATTGTCATCTTCTATAGTTATAGATCCATCCTCTTGGTCTGTAGTGATTGTATTGTCATCTCCTATGGTTATAGATCCATCCTCTAGGTCTGTAGTGTTTGTATTTTCATCTTCAATGGTTATAGATCCATCCTCTAGGTCTGTAGTGATCGTATTGTCATCTCCTATGGTTATAGATCCATCCTCTAGGTCTGTAGTGATCATATTGTCATCTCCTATGGTTATAGATCCATCCTCTAGGTCTGTAGTGATTGTATTGTCATCTCCTATGGTTATAGATCCATCCTCTAGGTCTGTAGTGATCGTATTATGATCTCTTATGGTTATAGATCCATCCTCTAGGTCTGTAGTGATCGTATTGTCATCTCCTATGGTTATAGATCCATCCTCTAGGTCTGTAGTGATCGTATTGTCATCTCCTATGGTTATAGATCCTTCCTCTAGGTCTGTAGTGTTTATATTTTCATCTCCTATGGTTATAGATCCATCCTCTAGGTCTGTAGTGATCGTATTTCCATCTCCTATGGTTATAGATCCATCCTCTAGGTCTGTAGTGACCATATTGTCATCTTCTATGGTTATAGATCCATCCTCTAGGTCTGTAGTGATTGTATTGTCATCTCCTATGGTTATAGATCCATCCTCTAGGTTTGTAGTGATTGTATTATCATCTCCTATGGTTATTGATCCATCCTCTAGGTCTGTATTGATCGTATTGTCATCTCCTATGGTTATAGATCCATCCTCTAGGTCTGTAGTGATTGTATTCTCATCTCCTATGGTTATAGATCCATCCTCTAGGTCTGTAGTGATTGTATTGTCATCTCCTATGGTTATAGATCCATCCTCTAGGTCTGTAGTGTTTGTATTTTCATCTTCAATGGTTATAGATCCATCCTCTAGGTCTGTAGTGATCGTATTGTCATCTCCTATGGTTATAGATCCATCCTCTAGGTCTGTAGTGATCATATTGTCATCTCCTATGGTTATAGATCCATCCTCTAGGTCTGTAGTGTTTGTATTGTCATCTCCTATGGTTATAGATCCATCCTCTAGGTCTGTAGTGATCATATTGTCATCTTCTATGGTTATAGATCCATCCTCTAGGTCTGTAGTGATCATATTGTCATCTCCTATGGTTATAGATCCATCCTCTAGGTCTGTAGTGATTGTATTCTCATCTCCTATGGTTATAGATCCATCCTCTAGGTCTGTAGTGATTGTATTGTCATCTCCTATGGTTATAGATCCATCCTCTAGGTCTGTAGTGATCGTATTTCCATCTCCTATGGTTATAGATCCATCCTCTAGGTCTGTAGTGATTGTATTATCATCTCCTATGGTTATAGATCAATCCTCTAGGTCTGTAGTGATTGTATTATCATCTCCTATGGTTATAGATCCATCCTCTAGGTCTGTAGTGACCATATTGTCATCTTCTATGGTTATAGATCCATCCTCTAGGTCTGTAGTGATTGTATTGTCATCTCCTATGGTTATAGATCCATCCTCTAGATCTGTAGTGATTGTATTGTCATCTCCTATGGTTATAGATCCATCCTCTAGGTCTGTAGTGATCGTATTGCCATCTCCTATGGTTATAGATCCATCCTCCAGGTCTGTAGTGATTGTATTGTCATCTCCTATGGTTATAGATCCATCCTCTAGGTCTGTAGTGGTTGTATTGTCATCTTCTATGGTTATAGATCCATCCTCTAGGTCTGTAGTGATTGTATTATCATCTTCTATGGTTATAGATCCATCCTCTAGGTCTGTAGTGAACATATTGTCATCTCCTATGGTTATAGATCCATCCTCTAGGTCTGTAGTGATCGTATTGTCATCTCCTATGGTTATAGATCCATCCTCTAGGTCTGTAGTGATCATATTGTCATCTCCTATGGTTATAGATCCATCCTCTAGGTCTGTAGTGATCATATTGTCATCTCCTATGGTTATAGATCCATCCTCTAGGTCTGTATTGATCGTATTGTCATCTCCTATGGTTATAGATCCATCCTCTAGGTCTGTAGTGATTGTATTATCATCTTCTATGGTTATAGATCCATCCTCTAGGTCTGTAGTGATTGTATTCTCATCTCCTATGGTTATAGATCCATCCTCTAGGTCTGTAGTGATTGTATTGTCATCTCCTATGGTTATAGATCCATCCTCTAGGTCTGTAGTGTTTGTATTTTCATCTTCAATGGTTATAGATCCATCCTCTAGGTCTGTAGTGATCGTATTGTCATCTCCTATGGTTATAGATCCATCCTCTAGGTCTGTAGTGATCATATTGTCATCTCCTATGGTTATAGATCCATCCTCTAGGTCTGTAGTGATTGTATTCTCATCTCCTATGGTTATAGATCCATCCTCTAGGTCTGTAGTGATTGTATTGTCATCTCCTATGGTTATAGATCCATCCTCTAGGTCTGTAGTGATCGTATTTCCATCTCCTATGGTTATAGATCCATCCTCTAGGTCTGTAGTGATTGTATTATCATCTCCTATGGTTATAGATCAATCCTCTAGGTCTGTAGTGATTGTATTATCATCTCCTATGGTTATAGATCCATCCTCTAGGTCTGTAGTGACCATATTGTCATCTTCTATGGTTATAGATCCATCCTCTAGGTCTGTAGTGATTGTATTGTCATCTCCTATGGTTATAGATCCATCCTCTAGATCTGTAGTGATTGTATTGTCATCTCCTATGGTTATAGATCCATCCTCTAGGTCTGTAGTGATCGTATTGCCATCTCCTATGGTTATAGATCCATCCTCCAGGTCTGTAGTGATTGTATTGTCATCTCCTATGGTTATAGATCCATCCTCTAGGTCTGTAGTGGTTGTATTGTCATTTTCTATGGTTATAGATCCATCCTCTAGGTCTGTAGTGATTGTATTATCATCTTCTATGGTTATAGATCCATCCTCTAGGTCTGTAGTGAACATATTGTCATCTCCTATGGTTATAGATCCATCCTCTAGGTCTGTAGTGATCGTATTGTCATCTCCTATGGTTATAGATCCATCCTCTAGGTCTGTAGTGATCATATTGTCATCTCCTATGGTTATAGATCCATCCTCTAGGTCTGTAGTGATCATATTGTCATCTCCTATGGTTATAGATCCATCCTCTAGGTCTGTAGTGATTGTATTATCATCTCCTATGGTTATAGATCCATCCTCTAGGTCTGTAGTGACCATATTGTCATCTTCTATGGTTATAGATCCATCCTCTAGGTCTGTAGTGATTGTATTGTCATCTCCTATGGTTATAGATCCATCCTCTAGATCTGTAGTGATTGTATTGTCATCTCCTATGGTTATAGATCCATCCTCTAGGTCTGTAGTGATCGTATTGCCATCTCCTATGGTTATAGATCCATCCTCCAGGTCTGTAGTGATTGTATTGTCATCTCCTATGGTTATAGATCCATCCTCTAGGTCTGTAGTGGTTGTATTGTCATCTTCTATGGTCATAGATCCATCCTCTAGGTCTGTAGTGATCATATTGTCATCTCCTATGGTTATAGATCCATCCTCTAGGTCTGTAGTGATCATATTGTCATCTCCTATGGTTATAGATCCATCCTCTAGGTCTGTAGTGATTGTATTGTCCTCATATCCTATGGTTATAGATCCATCCTCTAGGTCTGTAGTGATCGTATTGTCATCTCCTATGGTTATAGATCCATCCTCTAGGTCTGTAGTGATCATATTGTCATCTCCTATGGTTATAGATCCATCCTCTAGGTCTGTAGTGATTGTATTGTCCTCATCTCCTATGGTTATAGATCCATCCTCTAGGTCTGTAGTGACCATATTGTCATCTCCTACGGTTATAGATCCATTCTCTAGGTCTGTAGTGATCGTATTTCCATCTCCTATGGGTATAGATCTATCCTCTAGGTCTGTAGTGATTGTATTGTCATCTCCTATGGTTATAGATCCATCCTCTAGGTCTGTAGTGATTGTATTATCATCTCCTATGGTTATAGATCCATCCTCTAGGTCTGTAGTGATTGTATCGCCATCTTCTATGGTTATAGATCCATCCTCTAGGACTGTAGTGATCGTATTGTCATCTCCTATGGTTATAGATCCATCCTCTAGGTCTGTAGTGATCGTATTGTCATCTCCTATGGTTATAGATCCATCCTCTAGGACTGTAGTGATCGTATTGTCATCTCCTATGGTTATAGATCCATCCTCTAGGTCTGTAGTGATTGTATTGTCATCTTCTATGGTTATAGATCTATCCTCTAGGTCTGTAGTGATCGTATTATCATCTCCTATGGTTATAGATTCATCCTCTAGGTCTGTATTGATTGTATTTTCATCTTCTATGGTTATAGATCCATCCTCTAGGTCTGTAGTGATTGTATTATCATCTCCTATGATTATAGATCTATCCTCTAGGTCTGTAGTGATCGTATTATCATCTCCTATGGTTATAGATTCATCCTCTAGGTCTGTATTGATTGTATTTTCATCTTCAATGGTTATAGATCCATCCTCTAGGTCTGTAGTGATTGTATTGTCATCTTCTATGGTTATAGATCTATCCTCTAGGTCTGTAGTGATCGTATTATCATCTCCTATGGTTATAGATTCATCCTCTAGGTCTGTATTGATTGTATTTTCATCTTCTATGGTTATAGATCCATCCTCTAGGTCTGTAGTCATCGTATTGTCATCTCCTATGGTTATAGATCCATCCTCTAGGTCTGTAGTGATCGTATTGTCATCTCCTATGGTTATAGATCCATCCTCTAGGTCTGTAGTGATCGTATTGTCATCTCCTATGGTTATAGATCCATCCTCTAGGTCTGTAGTGATTGTATTGTCATCTCCTATGGTTATAGATTCATCCTCTAGGTCTGTAGTGATTGTATTGTCATCTCCTATGGTTATAGATCCATCCTCTAGGTCTGTAGTGATCGTATTATCATCTCCTATGGTTATAGATCCATCCACTTGGTCTGTAGTGATTGTATTGTCATCTCCTATGGTTATAGATCCATCCACTTGGTCTGTAGTGATTGTATTGTCATCTCCTATGGTTATAGATCCATCCTCTAGGTCTGTAGTGATTGTATTGTCATCTCCTATGGTTATAGATCCATCCTCTATGTCTGTAGTGATTGTATTATCATCTCCTATGGTTATAGATCCATCCTCTAGGTCTGTAGTGATCGTATTGTCACCTCCTATGGTTATAGATCCATCCTCTAGGTCTGTAGTGATTGTATTGTCATCTCCTATGGTTATAGATCCATCCTCTAGGTCTGTAGTGATTGTATTGTCATCTTCTATGGTTATAGATCCATCCTCTAGGTCTGTAGTGATTGTATTGTCATCTCCTATGGTTATAGATCCATCCTCTAGGTCTGTAGTGATTGTATTGTCATCTCCTATGGTTATAGATCCATCCTCTAGGTCTGTAGTGATTGTATTGTCATCTCCTATGGTTATAGATCCATCCTCTAGGTCTGTAGTGATTGTATTGTCATCTTCAATGGTTATAGATCCATCCGCTAGGTCTGTAGTGATTGTATTGTCATCTTCTATAGTTATAGATCCATCCTCTAGGTCTGTAGTGATCGTATTGTCATCTCCTATGGTTATAGATCCATCCTCTAGGTCTGTAGTGATCGTATTGTCATCTCCTATGGTTATAGATCCATCCTCTAGGTCTGTAGTGATTGTATTGTCCTCATCTCCTATGGTTATAGATCCATCCTCTAGGTCTGTAGTGATTGTATTGTCATCTCCTATGGTTATAGATCCATCCTCTAGGTCTGTAGTGATCGTATTGTCATCTCCTATGGTTATAGATCCATCCTCTAGGTCTGTAGTGATTGTATTGTCCTCATCTCCTATGGTTATAGATCCATCCTCTAGGTCTGTAGTGATCGTATTATCATCTCCTATGGTTATAGATCAATCCTCTAGGTCTGTAGTGATCGTATTGCCATCTCCTATGGTTATAGATCCATCCTCTTGGTCTGTAGTGATTGTATTGTCATCTCCTATGGTTATTGATCCATCCTCTAGGTCTGTAGTGATCGTATTGCCATCTCCTATGGTTATAGATCCATCCTCTAGGTCTGTAGTGATTGTATTATCATCTCCTATGGTTATAGATCCATCCTCTAGGTCTGTAGTGATCGTATTGTCATCTCCTATGGTTATAGATCCATCCTCTAGGTCTGTAGTGATCGTATTGTCATCTTCTATGGTTATAGATCCTTCCTCTAGGTCTGTAGTGACCATATTGTCATCTTCTATGGTTATAGATCCATCCTCTAGGTCTGTAGTGATCGTATTGTCATCTCCTATGGTTATAGATCCATCCTCTAGGTCTGTAGTGATTGTATTGTCATCTCCTATGGTTATAGATCCATCCTCTAGGTCTGTAGTGATTGTATTGTCATCTCCTATGGTTATAGATCCATCCTCTAGGTCTGTAGTGATCGTATTGTCACCTCCTATGGTTATAGATCCATCCTCTAGGTCTGTAGTGATTGTATTGTCATCTCTTATGGTTAAAGATCCATCCTCTAGGTCTGTAGTGATTGTATTATCATCTCCTATGGTTATAGATCCATCCTCTAGGTCTGTAGTGATTGTATTGTCATCTTCTATGGTTATAGATCTATCCTCTAGGTCTGTAGTGATTGTATTGTCCTCATCTTCAATGGTTATAGATCCATCCTCTAGGTCTGTAGTGATTGTATTGTCATCTTCTATGGTTATAGATCCATCCTCTAGGTCTGTAGTGATTGTATTGTCCTCATCTTCAATGGTTATAGATCCATCCTCTAGGTCTGCCACCTCCCATGTGTCATGTTAAGAACATCATTTGTAATATATGAACAACTATATATATATGAGTGTCTACATCTACAACTCCAAAAAACTACAACTCCTCTGTCCTCCTCCTCCAGACTCCTCTGTCCTCCTCCAGACTCCTCTGTGCTCCTCCCACAGACTCCTCTTTGCTCCTTCTCCAAACTCCTCTGTTCTCCTCCTCCAGACTCCTCGGTTCTCCTCCTCCAGACTCCTCTGTCCTCCTCCTCCAGACTCCTCTGTCCTCCTCCTCCAGACTTCACTGTTCTCCTCCTCCAGACTCCTCTGTCCTCCTCCTCCAGACTCCTCTGTCTTCATCCAGACTTCTCTGTCCTTTTCCTCCAGACTTCACTGTTCTCCTCCTCCAGACTCCTCTGTCCTCCTCCTCCAGACTCCTCTGTCCTCCTCCTCCAGACTCCCCGGTCCTCCTCCTCCAGACTCCTCTGTCCTCCTCCCTACTGCTCTGTCCTCCTCCTCCAGATCCCTCTGTCCTCCTCCATACTCCTCTGTCCATATACTCCATACTCCTCTGTCCATATCCTCCAGACTCCTCTGTCCTCCTCCAGATTTCTCTGCCCTCCTCCTCCAGACTCCTCTGTCCTCCTCTTCCTCCAGACTCCTCTGTCCTCCTCTTCATCCAGACTCCTCTGTCCTCCTCTTCCTCCTCCTCTAGATTCCTCTGTCCTCCTCCAGACTCCTCTGTCCCCACCAGACTCCTCTGTCCCCCACCAGACTCCTCTGTCCTCCTCCAGATTCCTCTGTCCTCCTCCTCCAGACTCCTCTGTCCTCCTCCTACAGACTCCTTTGTCCTCCATCCAGACTCCTCTGTCCTCCATCCAGACTCCTCTGTCCTCATCCTCCAGACTCCTCTGTCCCCCACCAGACTCCTCTGTCCAACATCCAAGAGCCTGATCCTTCTTTCCCTGACATCTGGAAGCCCCCCATACACATTAGATGATGGGCAGATCCTGCTCGGTAATGTAGTAACCAGCTTCAGTGCCTATAACGCGGCCTGACAAGAATTTCAGCACCCAGTCACTTCCCATATCAATAAGTTACAGCCCAACCTCTATGTCTTTTAATAAAGTTAATATTGGTGTTGTATATTCGTCTGGTTTACGTGGCCCTGCGGCGGACATCTCTAGTCCACATGTTCTCCATATAATATACATATCGTTCACTTCGAGTATATACTAGATGTAGGACCCTATAGCACAGTTATTTATTAAATATTGTGCAGAGTATTTCAGAGTTTGGGCAGTAACCCAGTCTACTTTGTAAGGCAAAGATATTACACAATGGGCGTCATTAAAGAAAAACTCCAATTGCCTATACACAGAGGAGCGCCCCAAGTAATGTCATGGCCGCTTTATATAATGGTAACTTTGATGTGTCCCCTGAGGATCAGTGATAACGGTATTTGCTCTTTATTTCTTATACAATGATCATGTAGGTGGATGAAGAAGCCTCGCTGCGGGGTACCTGACCTTCCTCACTTAAGCCATAAAAGAAGAAACAAGAGATATGCACTAACAGGCCAGAAGTGGAGACAGAAACACATTACATACAGGTACGTTCTGTGCCGAAAGAGACGAATAATTGTGGGCGCCGCACAAAGCTAATGGTGCCCGGGCACGGTGGGAGGTGGGCGTCTTCTAGTCTGCAGGACCTGCTGATCAGCTTCTCCATTGTGATGTGAGCACAACATGTATTTGTTCTGGGGGCTTCACACTCGTGCCTGTAATTACATACCTGTATGCAAAAACATAAGCTTAACAAAGCAGTCAGATTTGTGCCCATAACCGTGACGCACACCTTTAGAGGGCAAAAAGTAAACCTCATAGGATAAACCAATAGCACAATAACTAACACAAAACCCATATTTGACTTGAGAGACAGAAAGTAGAACTAGCTGTTTTAGTAATCGATGCCTAGTACCGAGGAGACATGATACTCTGAAAGAAACGAGCCGGCACTGGAACAGGACCAGGCTGACATACGAACCGAATAGGCATCTTTAACATACTTACTTATGAGATCATGGCAAGAGTGAAACCGATAGGTACCTGTCAGGGATAACATGAAGATATCCAAGTCCCTGCTATTAAGAGGCAAAAATAAACTGTTAGCAAAATTATACACAATAACAAACTACATGACAGACCTTTGGTGATAATATCCTTGTGGTGCCATATTGCCTGTAAACCAAACTACACTCAAATAGGCATCTTACCTGAAGACTAACCATACCTTAAACTGCCAAGTCCCCGGAGTGAAGTCCCGCTGTGAGTGACCGAACCCTTCAACGCCATTGTGCCTGTAGACTTGACAGGTCTTTGCGTAATTATCTTGCCTGTAGACGTGACAGGTCTTTCGTAAGCAACGTGCCTGTAGACGTGACAGGTCTTTGCTTAACCATCGTGCCTGTGGACATTACAGGTCTTTACGTAACCAATCGAGCCTGTAGACGTGACAGGTCTTTATGTAACCATCGTGCCTGCAGACATGGCAGAAATGAAGGGTATAGAACCACCTAAGTGTCATGATGTTGTTGCTCTGAAGATGTGTCAGTAACAACAACTATGCAATGCATCCCCCCTGCAGATGTGGCAGGTATGATGGGTATACAACTGCTTATGTGTGATGATGTTATAGTTGTGAAAACATGTCAATAACAGTAAGTAAGCAGATCGTGCTTCTGCAGACATGATGAAAACCATGATGTCAACAACTATTAGGGTAATGCATACCCTTGAAAAGGTTGTAAGGTAGAAGCTGCGTGTAACTTGTCAAGCTGATTCAAATGGTAACAAATGGGTAATACTGACTTGGTGACGTATGTGTTACGAATGCTATTATTGCTAAGTGTCACATATCGGCTGTAATAAATAGGCGGAGCTTCTGCTGAAACTAACAGACATATTAACACGACTGGAACATATGCGTGATTTCAAATGTCTAACACATGCTTGGGGTGTCGGATATAATAGTGTAAATGTGCTATCTAACGTATATATGTTATGGACCCAAGAAGAGTGTGTATGTAATCATATCTATACACTGTGAATGGTGACGGACGTTTGACTGATACGAAAGCTAAGAACCTAAGTACAGTATAAGTGCTGTGCATGACCCCCGCGATCTCGGCTGTGGCACCCCAGACATCCGGTGCACGGTGCAAACTGGATGACTGGCGATGCGGGGCGGAGGCTCTTGACATCACGGTCACGCCCCCTCAATGCAAGTCTATGGGAGGGGGCGCCCCCTCCCATAGACTTGCATTGAGGGACCATGACCATGACGTCACGAGCCTCTGGAGCTGCACGAACGCCGGGTGCAGCAAGGAGAATGCGGGGGTCCCCAGCGGCAGGACCCCCGTGATCAGACATCTTATTGCCTATTCTTTGGATAGGGGATAAGATGTCTAGGGGCCCCTTTAACCACAGGATAGGGGATTAGTACAAGGTTAGGGTCTATTCACACGGCAGAATTCTGCCTCAAAATAAAGCCCATAGACTTCTATGGGATTCCACACCCCCATTCAGGATGGGTTCACACTGCGGAATCTCTGGGCAGAATTTCTGGGTGGCTCTTTTGGGAGATCTGCTCAGAAATGCATTGCCATCTATGGGGACGGCAATGCAGTCCGCACGGTCCTAGTGCCGCCGGCTCAATCTCCGACAGAAATTCTGCCTAGAGATCCTGCAGTGTGAACCCAGCCTCACACTTCTGAATATCCGCTTGCAGAATTCCGCAAGCGGAAATTCAGAAGTGTGAATATGAGTGCGGAATCCCATAGGAGTCTAGGGGCTTTAATTTGAGGCGGAATCTGCTGTGTGAATAGACCCTAACCTTGTACTTGGCCTGAGTGGGGCCTGTATTATACTTCAGAGCTGTATTCACAAGTCTGGACAGGCTTTAGAACATCTCAAGCATCAGCAAAGGAGACCAAACCTACAGTAAGCTCGGCCCGAGACCAAATCTAACAGACCAACCATCCATTAGTCTTCTAGCCATTAGTCAGCCAGTGTTTAGTCATCCAAATTCTTGCCGCCTTCAAAATCCTGCTGATCCAGTTGCTCAGAAAACGGCGCTAATGTGGTCAGACTAATGGACGGCCGATCTGATAGATTTGGTATTGGGCCAAGGTTACTGTAGTTTGGCTATCCTCTGAGCAGTGTCGGCTCACACATTGTACTATGAGGGTCCGGGAGGCGGTCAGCAGTTCTGTTGTCAGTCAGAACCCCAGCTCAGGATCAGTATAGGATAATACACTATATTGTAGATTAATACTATAAATAAGCTGTAAATTAGAGGTCATAGGCGGACGCACCATTATATACATGACTTGTCCTTCATATATTCACATTTATTGTGATCCCTTTTCCTTCTCTCTTGCCCCCTTTGCAGCATACACAATTATACTCCCAAAGTAGGAGAACTGGACACTAGAAAAGCGATCCGCCAGGCCTTCGATGTGTGGCAGAAGGTGACGCCTCTGACGTTTGAAGAAATCCCCTACCAAGAAATTAAAACCTCTCATAAAGAAGCGGACATTATGATCTTTTTTGCCTCTGGATTTCACGGGGACAGTTCTCCATTTGACGGAGAGGGTGGATTTTTAGCACATGCCTATTTTCCTGGACCTGGCATAGGAGGAGATACACATTTTGATTCGGATGAGCCCTGGACGCTGGGGAATTCTAATCATGATGGTGAGATATCTGACATGGTGCCCCCCCCCCCACACTGTTCTATTATAATGGTTCACAGCAGAATTGCACTGAGGGTATAATATATCTAGGCCTTTAAAGGGGTATTCCAGGAAAAACTTTTATATATATATATATAATCAATTGGCTCCAGAAAGTTAAACAGATTTGCAAATTACTTCTATTAAAAAATCTTAATCCTTCCAATAATTATCAGCTGCTGAAGTTGAGAAGAGTAGAAGAGGTTTGCTATGGGGATTTGCTTCTACTCTGGACAGTTCCCGAGACACGGGTCATCAGAGAGCACTTAAACAGAAAAGAACAACTCAACTTCAGCAGCTCATAAGTACTGAAAGGATTAAGATTTTTTAATAGAAGTAATTTACAAATCTGTTTAACTTTCTGGAGCCAGTTCACATATATAAAAACTTTTTTTCTTGGAATACCCCTTTAAGGTTATCACTGGTGATCAACTCTCTGCTGCCACAGGACAATGAGAATGGACTCCCTGCGCTTACTAACCAATTTGGCTTCGGGCCACACTCCATCTTGAGTCTATGTACCATCCAGATTTTCACCTTTTATGCTGCTCCATTATTTGAAAGTTAGCATTAGCTGCTAGAGGGTACCAGACCCCTTTCCAAAAGTGGTACCAATGTGGGTAGTGGCTCACCCCACGGACCAGGACACCGATGCTAGGGTCATACAAACACAGGTCAAGGTCCAGGTGTAGGTCATTGGCAGGTGGCAAGGCAGCTTAGTCAGACACAGGAAAGAAAATGTAGCACAGGTTCAGGTCAGCAACCCAGGTCAGGCACAGGATAGTCAGTTTAGTACACAGGGGTCAGGCAGAAGAAGAGTCAGGAGATCACGCACAGGATAGTCAGTATAGTACACAGGTGTCAGGCAGAAGAAGAGTCAGGAGATCAGGCACAGGATAGTCAGTATGGTACACAGGTGTCAGGCAGAAGAAGAGTCAGGAGATCAGGCACAGGATAGTCAGTTTAGTACACAGGTGTCAGGCAGAAGAAGAGTCAGGAGATCAGGCACAGGATAGTCAGTATGGTACACAGGTGTCAGGCAGAAGAAGAGTCAGGAGATCAGGCACAGGATAGTCAGTTTAGTACACAGGTGTCAGGCAAAAGAAGAGTCAGGAGATCAGGCACAGGATAGTCAGTATAGTACACAGGGGTCAGGCAGAAGAAGAGTCAGGAGATCACGCACAGGATAGTCAGTATAGTACACAGGGGTCATGCAGAAGAAGAGTCAGGAGATCAGGCACAGGATAGTCAGTATAGTAAACAGGGGTCAGGCAGAAGAAGAGTCAGGAGATCAGGCACAGGGTAGTCAGTATAGTACACAGGTGTCAGGCAGAAGAAGAGTCAGGAGATCAGGCACAGGATAGTCAGTATGGTACACAGGGGTCAGGCAGAAGAAGAGTGAGGAGATCAGGCACAAGATAGTCAGTATAGTACACAGGGGTCAGACAGAAGAAGAGTGAGGAGATCAGGCACAGGATAGTCAGTATAGTACACAGGGGTCAGACAGAAGAAGAGTCAGGAGATCAGGCACAGGATAGTCAGCATAGTACACAGGGGTCAGGCAGAAGAAGAGTCAGGAGATCAGACACAGGATAGTCAGCATGGTACACAGGTGTCAGGCAGAAGAAGAGTCAGGAGATCAGGCACAGGATAGTCAGTATAGTACACAGGGGTCATGCAGAAGAAGAGTCAGGAGATCAGGCACAGGATAGTCAGTTTAGTACACAGGTGTCAGGCAGAAGAAGAGTGAGGAGATCAGGCACAGGATAGTCAGTATAGTACACAGGAGTCAGGCAGAAGAAGAGTGAGGAGATCAGGCATAGGATAGTCAGTATAGTACACAGGGGTCAGGCAGAAGAAGAGTCAGGAGATCAGGCACAGGATAGTCAGTATAGTACACAGGGGTCAGGCAGAAGAAGAGTCAGGAGATCAGGCACAGGATAGTCAGTTTAGTACACAGGGGTCATGCAGAAGAAGAGTCAGGAGATCAGGCACAGGATAGTCAGTATAGTACACAGGAGTCAGGCAGAAGAAGAGTCAGGAGATCAGGCATAGGATAGTCAGTATAGTACACAGGGGTCAGGCAGAAGAAGAGTCAGGAGATCAGGCACAGGATAGTCAGTATAGTACACAGGGGTCAGGCAGAAGAAGAGTCAGGAGATCAGGCACAGGACAGTCAGTATAGTACACAGGGGTCAGGCAGAAGAAGAGTCAGGAGATCAGGCACAGGATAGTCAGTATAGTACACAGGTGGCAGGCAGAAGAAGAGTGAGGAGATCAGGCACAGGATAGTCAGTATAGTACACAGGGGTCAGACAGAAGAAGAGTCAGGAGATCAGGCACTGGATAGTCAGTATAGTACACAGGGGTCATGCAGAAGAAGAGTCAGGAGATCAGGCACAGGATAGTCAGTATAGTACACAGGTGGCAGGCAGAAGAAGAGTGAGGAGATCAGGCACAGGATAGTCAGTATAGTACACAGGGGTCAGACAGAAGAAGAGTCAGGAGATCAGGCACTGGATAGTCAGTATAGTACACAGGGGTCATGCAGAAGAAGAGTCAGGAGATCAGGCACAGGATAGTCAGTATAGTACACAGGGGTCAGGCAGAAGAAGAGTGAGGAGATCAGGCATAGGATAGTCAGTATGGTACACAGGGGTCAGGCAGAAGAAGAGTGAGGAGATCAGGCACAGGATAGTCAGTATAGTACACAGGGGTCAGGCAGAAGAAGAGGGAGGAGATCAGGCACAGGATAGTCAGTATAGTTCACAGGGATCAGGCAGAAGAAGAGTCAGGAGATCAGGCACAGGATAGTCAGTATAGTACACAGGTGGCAGGCAGAAGAAGAGTGAGGAGATCAGGCACAGGACAGTCAGTATAGTACACAGGGGTCAGGCAGAAGAATAGTGAGGAGATCAGGCACAGGATAGTCAGTATAGTACACAGGTGGCAGGCAGAAGAAGAGTGAGGAGATCAGGCACAGGATAGTCAGTATAGTACACAGGGGTCAGGCAGAAGAAGAGTCAGGAGATCAGGCGCAGGATAGTCAGTATAGTTCACAGGGGTCAGGCAGAAGCAGAGTCAGGAGATCAGGCGCAGGATAGTCAGTATAGTTCACAGGGGTCAGGCAGAAGAAGAGTCAGGAGATCAGGCGCAGGATAGTCAGTATAGTTCACAGGGGTCAGGCAGAAGCAGAGTCAGGAGATCAGGCACAGGATAGTAAGTATAGTACACAGGGGTCAGGCAGAAGAAGAGTCAGGAGATCAGGCACAGGATAGTAAGTATAGTACACAGGGGTCAGGCAGAAGAAGAGTCAGGAGATCAGGCACAGGATAGTAAGTATAGTACACAGGGGTCAGGCAGAAGAAGAGTCAGGAGATCAGGCACAGGATAGTCAGTATAGTGCACAGGGGTCAGGCAGAAGAAGAGTCAGGAGATCAGGCACTGGTCAGTACATAGGATATTAGGATCAGAAATACAGCACAGCTCTGCTATGAACACAAGATACCATGTTATTGATCAGGCATGGGTTAATTTGAATAGGGAATGATCTGTGGTAACTGGCTGAGGACAGGTTAAGGTGAGCGCACTGGTTCTAAAAAAAGACGCCAAGGGGGAACACGCAGGAAATGGGCAGAGCTGGGGAAAATGAAGACAAGAGCAGTTGTACCAGTTTAGGCACCACTAGTTTATTAGCACCCAACAGTTTATTAGCACCCACCAGTTTATTAGCACCCACCAGTTTAATAGCACCCACCAGTTTATTAGCACCCACCAGTTTATTAGCACTCACCAGTTTATTAGCACCCACCAGGTTAGTAGCACCCACCAGTTTAGTAGCACCCACCAGTTTATTAGCACCCACCAGTTTATTAGCACTCACCAGTTTATTAGCACCCACTAGTTTATTAGCACCCACCAGTTTTGTAGCACCCACCAGTTTATTAGCACTCACCAGTTTATTAGCACCCACCAGTTTATTAGCACCCACCAGTTTATTAGCACCCACCAGTTTATTAGCACCCACCAGTTTAGTAGCACCCACCAGTTTATTAGCACTCACCAGTTTATTAGCACCCACCAGTTTAGTTGCAGCATGTCATTTATGACATGAAATATGACATGACCTTCAGCTGTATAAAGTGTTAGGTATCGAGGTATATAAGTATATAAGTAAATAAGTAAATAAGATAGAGGATGAAAATGCAGAACGTTTTTCATACAGTAATTCATCTTTATATTTATAAAACCACTGAACCCATTTAGAAGGGATTTTATACGCTACATGAACCTGATGCCTACGACCAATAAGTGGGTCTCCCAGGGTTAGTTCTTGTATAGGTCACCTGCCCTTCACTATCCTAACCCTATCAGGTATGGGCAGGATGCAGGTGAGTGTTTGGCCGCCACCAGCTCGTGCATTAGATGTTGGGTCGTTCCTAAAGCCGTTGTGGCCGGATAAGGTGCAGACATTTGCATATATTTTTTCTTATTAAATAAGCTTTCTGTGAGTTTTATTTCCTTGTTTACAAAGTAAAATGTTAGCAGTTGTATCATAAAAGGAACCGTAAATAACTTCCCATGGTTCCTCTCTCCTGGGGATAGACTTTGTAATTACGCTGCATTCAGAATCTCAATAGAGCGGCAGAATATATCAGGACGCTGCGGATTAGGAAAGGGCGGCTGCTGTGAATGGGGTGAGCTTTAAAGGGGTACTCCGCCCCTACTTTAGTACTCCAAAGGATAGCGGATAAGATGTCTTATCATGGGGGGAGGTCATGTTGCTGGGACTCCCCATGATCTCCGGGCTGGCACTCCGTTGGGGTGCCTGCCCGGAGATCATGGGGGGTCCCAGCCATCAGACCCCCACCGTGATCAAACATCTTAACCCCTATCCTCTGGAAACGAATTAAAGGGGTACTCCGGCAAAAAACATCTTATCTCCTATCCGATTTCTGATCATGGGGGTCCCCTATCTCTGGCGCGACACCCTGGTCATCCATGTATGGAGCGAACTCCACTCCGTGCCCGATGACTGGCGGCTACAGCCGCCATGCTTCCTCCATTCATGTTTATGTAGCCGTTACGCCCCCTTCCATAGGCATGAATGGAGGTGGCGTGGCGTGACGTCATCAACGCGGAAGCTCCAAGCTTCCGGGTTCCAGACGCCACTGTCGGCCAAGAGATCACGAGGTCCCCAGTAGCGGGACCCCCACAATCAGACATCTTATTCCCTATCCAGTGGATAGGGGATAAGATGTTTTTTGCCGGAGTACCCCTTTAAGATGTCTAGGGGTGGAGCACCCCTGCGGTATGTCGAGTACCCACTATAGTATGGGGACACCTTGTGAAGGCTTCGTCTTCTGATCCCCGTGCAGGTATAAGTTGTAGTAAACTCGATGGGTGACCACTCCCCCTTCACATGAAGCCCATGCCCCCTCTGTGCCAAGCCCCGCACAGTTGGCGAGTTCGGAGCAGATTAGCCAAAAGTCGCTAAATTTTGTGCAAACATTTCAGAGTAAATCATACCGTCTTCAAATCCCACTGCCTCCATCTGTTTCATGATGCTCGTAGTTTAGGAAGCATCAAACAGGTAACAGGTTCCCGTTATCCAAACTAAGACAAAACAGGCTAAAAGTGCGCCAGATTTATCAGCCTCGGCCACGTTAATAAATGTGATGCATTTGAAGACTGTCCGACTAGGACTGCACCATCTAAAAATTCGGTCAGGGCTGCGCTGCAACTTTTTGTAGCTTACAAGATTGATTTTCACTACTAAGCTGCAGCTGCAGACCAAAGCAATACATGCAGCTGCAGCCTAGTAGTTATAATCAGTCTTATACGATACAAAATGTAGCAGTGCTGCCCTGACCTAATTCTTAGACCGTTGTAGTAAATCCCCTCCCATTGTCTCTTGAGACAAAAACTATGGAGAAATAGTAAGTGGTTCCGTAGCCCTCAGAATATCAACACAAAGACCTACACTACCGTAAGGCTGATTACCCACTTATTCCACACACTAAAAACTGAAAATTAACTTCTAATAAAATAAGCCCAAAATTAAAAACGTAAGAGAAGACGAGCATGGTCTCACTATGTAAAGGTAACGCAGTAACCTGGCCAATGTTAAAACATTATACAAACCCCCCCCTACATGTTTCACCACGCAACAGGTGGTGTCCTCAGGGCAGTGCCAAAGAGGAGTAGATGATCCTGTTACAGGTAGAGTAGTACAAAACATGTAGTACTGTACTGTACCATAGGGAGGCACTACGGAACAGTTATTAAGTGCATGTTCTTCAGTAATGAAAGTATTTTATCAGTACAATAGTCCCCATATTTTTCTAATTTGTGAACTCAAAGGTCAGTACTGTGTCAATAAGTTTCCACACACTAGAACAGTGTTTTCCAAACAGTGTGTCTCCAGCTATTTAAAAATGACAACTCTCTGCATGCCCGAACAGCCGAAGGCCTGTGTGTCTCCTCCAGAGGATTCACACTGTCTCTAAAAGGTAAATTATGGCTTCCCTCTCATCTCATCAGCCTTTGGCATGCTGGGAGTTGTCTCTAGGACAGTGTTTCCAAACCAGCGTGCCTCCAGCTGTTGCAAAACTAAAACTCCCAGTATGCCCGGACAGCCAAAGGCCTGTCAGCTACCTCTAGAGGATTCACACTGCCACACTGAAAGGTAAATCTAGGCTTCACCCTCCTATCCTATCAGCCTTTAGCTGTCCGTGCATGCTGGGAGTTGTCTCTAGGACAGTGTTTCCCTACCAGCTTTTGCAAAACTACAACTCCCAGTATGTCTGGACAGCCAAAAACCTGTCTACCTTCTCCAGAGGATCCACACTGTCCCTGAAAGGTGAATCAAGGCTGTCCTCTTATCTCACCAGCCTTTGGCTGTCTGTGCATGTTGGGAGTTGTCTCTAAGACAGTGTTTCCCAACCAGGGTACCTCCACCTGTTGCAAAACTACAACTTCCAGCATGTCGGACAGGCAAAGGCCTGTCTGCAACCTGCAGAGGATTCACACCTCCCCTGAAAGGTGAATCAAGGCTTCACCCTCTTACTCAGCAGCCTTTTGCTGTCCTTGCATGCTGGGAGTTGTAGTTTTGCAACAGCTGGAGGCACCCTGTTTAAAAACACTACCCTAGGAGATGTCTTAGATAGAATGTATGTTTCCTTTATAACATATACTGGATTCCACATCACATATATGAACTTTTCGAGACATTTTTGCAGGCCGGTCATTACACGTGAAGAACTGTCCTGGCTGGTCTCTTTAATGCCTCGGATGCTGAAGGTTCTAAACTGATTTCATGGGTTCTTAAAGGGGTACTCCAGAGAAAGTTCTACAGATTTGTAAATTACTTCTATATAAAAATCTTAATCCTTACAGTACTTATCAGCTGCTGTATGCTCCACAGGAAGTTGTGTAGTTCTTTCCAGTCTGACCACAGTGCTCTCTGCTGACACCTCTGTCCATGTCAGGAACTGTCCAGAGCAGGAGAGTTTTTCTATGGGGACTTGCTTCTGCTCTAGATAGTTCCTGATATGGACAGAGGTGTCAGCAGAGAGCACTGTGGTCAGACTGGAAAGAACTACACAACTTCCTGTGGAGCATACAGCAGCTTATAATCATTTTTTTATAGAAGTAATTTACAAATCTGTATAAGTTTATGGCATCAGTTCATTTGAAATGTTTTTTTTTTTTTTACCCCTTTAATCGGCTAATTATGTTCATCGCTTTGCGCTCTATCCGTTGCAGTATGGGGGACTCTCCGTTATACTCGGTCATACAGACAGGGACAGTCCTAAACTAACGGCACCCTTAATAACCTGTCTTACTAGTTCTGACTCGTTGTCACCGCTGCTTACAGTGTATTTGTCTCCGCAGGTAATGACCTCTTTCTAGTTGCCGTTCATGAACTCGGCCACGCCTTGGGTTTGGAGCACTCCAACGATCCCAGCGCCATTATGGCTCCTTTCTACCAGTATATGGAAACACATAACTTCAAGCTCCCCCAGGACGATTTACTGGGAATTCAAAAAATTTATGGTAAGTGTTCACACGTTACATAGTCAATTGGATCAATAACAAAACATCGCCATAGTGACTGTTTGGAATAAGCCATTGTGCATTGTGGCCCCAGTTTGGCCATGATGAGATTGTAATTGGTATTTTTCAGCAGTTCTCCCTGAACTGAGCCCCATACACTACACACAGATCAATGGGGATATTCTGCCCTCTAATTCCTCTCTATCAACGGTGGAGGACATTATACAGCAGTAATAAGCAGAGGCAAGCAGATGTTATGCTCCATTATTTCTCTCTGTCAGCATGGAGGACATACAGCAGTAATGAGCAGTGTAATCTGTAAATCTAGCACTGGGCTGAGGTAACACACTTACTAGAAGCAGCATCAGTGTGTATGTGTGTCTGCCTCTGTCTGTCTCTGCAGCCGCACCTCCTCCCTTTCCCATCCTCATGGACTTCTATGGACAGCTATAACCTGATTATTTTGCATCTCTATATTATAGGTGAATTAAAGGGGTACTCTGCCCACAGACATCTTATCCCCTATGCAAAGTATAGTGGTTAAGATGTCCGATCGCGGGGGTCCTGCCACTGGGACTTGTATTAAGCATTTTTGTCTAATAATTTATATTAAGTTTCTTCTATTCACTTGTTCTATGCAGAATTTGTTGAACTGACAAGGGTGTATTTAGAGCATACTTCCATTTTATATAATGCTTTTTTATAATCCTGCCCGACTTTGTTCCATTAACACTTCATATTGGTGACAGGGTGATATTAGAGCAGTCACTGCTGTTATTGAGCCCCCTCCATAAAGCCCAGATCAGGGGCAGGACCAGAGCGGGTGTTTGCCTGTAGACTTAGTGCTCAGATCAGGGGCAGGACAAGAGCGGGTGTTTGCCTGTAGACTTAGTGCTCAGATCAGGGGCAGGACCAGAGTGGGTGTTTGCCTGTAGACTTAGTGCACAGATCAGGGGCAGGACCAGAGCGGGTGTTTGCCTGTAGACTTAGTGCACAGATCAGGGGCAGGACCAGAGCGGGTGTTTGCCTGTAGACTTAGTATACAGATCAGGGACAGGACCAGAGCGGGTGTTTGCCTGTAGACTTAGTATACAGATCAGGGACAGGACCAGAGCGGGTGTTTGCCTGTAGACTTAGTGCACAGATCAGGGGCAGGACCAGAGCGGGTGTTTGCCTGTAGACTTAGTGTACAGATCAGGGGCAGGACCAGAGCGGGTGTTTGCCTGTAGACTTAGTGCACAGATCAGGGGCAGGACCAGAGCGGGTGTTTGCCTGTAGACTTAGTGTACAGATCAGGGGCAGGACCAGAGCGGGTGTTTGCCTGTAGACTTAGTGCACAGATCAGGGGCAGGACCAGAGCGGGTGTTTGCCTGTAGACTTAGTGCACAGATCAGGGGCAGGACCAGAGCGGGTGTTTGCCTGTAGACTTAGTATACAGATCAGGGACAGGACCAGAGCGGGTGTTTGCCTGTAGACTTAGTGTACAGATCAGGGGCAGGACCAGAGGGGGTGTTTGCCTGTAGACTTAGTATACAGATCAGGGGCAGGACCAGAGCGGGTGTTTGCCTGTAGACTTAGTGTACAGATCAGGGGCAGGACCAGAGCGGGTGTTTGCCTGTAGACTTAGTATACAGATCAGGGACAGGACCAGAGCGGGTGTTTGCCTGTAGACTTAGTATACAGATCAGGGACAGGACCAGAGCGGGTGTTTGCCTGTAGACTTAGTGTACAGATCAGGGGCAGGACCAGAGGGGGTGTTTGCCCTTAGACTTAGTGCTCAGATCAGGGGCAGGACCAGAGCGGGTGTTTGCCTGTAGACTTAGTATACAGATCAGGGACAGGACCAGAGCGGGTGTTTGCCCGTAGACTTAGTGTACAGGGGCAGGACCAGAGCGGGTGTTTGCCTGTAGACTTAGTGTACAGATCAGGGGCAGGACCAGAGCGGGTGTTTGCCTGTAGACTTAGTGTACAGATCAGGGGCAGGACCAGAGCGGGTGTTTGCCTGTAGACTTAGTGCACAGATCAGGGGCAGGACCAGAGCGGGTGTTTGCCTGTAGACTTAGTGTACAGATCAGGGGCAGGACCAGAGCGGGTGTTTGCCCTTAGACTTAGTGCTCAGATCAGGGGCAGGACCAGAGCGGGTGTTTGCCCATAGACTTAGTGCACAGGGGCAGGACCAGAGCGGGTGTTTGCCCGTAGACTTAGTATACAGATCAGGGGCAGGACCAGAGCGGGTGTTTGCCCGTAGACTTAGTATACAGATCAGGGGCAGGACCAGAGCGGGTGTTTGCCTGTAGACTTAGTGCACAGGGGCAGGACCAGAGCGGGTGTTTGCCTGTAGACTTAGTGCACAGATCAGGGGCAGGACCAGAGCGGGTGTTTGCCCGTAGACTTAGTATACAGATCAGGGGCAGGACCAGAGCGGGTGTTTGCCCGAAGACTTAGTATACAGATCAGGGGCAGGACCAGAGCGGGTGTTTGCCCGAAGACTTGGTTTACAGAGGACACAATGACGTGGGATCAGAATCCATTGTAATAATGGGATATTTATAGATCTCATAGGTTGGAGTCTAAAGGAGTGTGGGGGTTTATTGATAGCAGGGATGGTGTATGTCTGGAGCAGTAACCAAGGGCCGCAGGCTACACGTGGCCTGTGCTGCCTCTAGAGGCAGGTGACTTTACATCACCTGAGAGCACTCACCCCTGCTCTGCTCTCTCTACACAGGGCCTCTTCCGCCATCTTGTGGATTTCTTCTCCCAGCCATCCCCTCAGAGCCCGGTTACCATGTGCCCCCCCTACTCATACTACTGATACCTAATGGTTCCCTTGTATCACCAAAGTGTCACTGACCCCTTGTCCCTCACATAGCCTGTGTCATGTGATGTTCTCCTCCCCTCCCTGCTGACTCCTCCCCTACAGGGAGGCCTTTCCTGCCCCAAACTTTATTCTCTATGGTGAAAACATTGCTGAGCGCTGACCCCCACTAATCATAGGGGATAACTTTGTACCCCTATTAATATTGGCACCAGAGTGCCCCCATTATTAATATTGCCAGCATAGTGCTCCCATTATAAATAATGCCATCAGAGTGCCCCCTTTATTATTGCCAGCAGAGTTCCCCCATTATTATTATTGCCAGCAGAGTACCCCCATTACTATTACTGCTAGCAGAGTTCCCCCATTATTATTACTGCCAGCAGAGTGCCCCCATTACTATTACTGCCAGCAGAGTTCCCCCATTATTATTATTGCCAGCAGAGTGCCCCCATTACTATTATTGCCAGCAGAGTGCCCCCATTACTATTATTGCCAGCAGAGTTCCCCCATTATTACTATTGCCAGTAGAGTTCCCCCCATTATTACTATTGCCAGTACAGTGCCCCATTATTATTATTGCCAACAGAGTGCCCCGATTATTATTATTATTGCCAGCAGTGTCCCCCATTATTATTATTGCCAGCAGAGTGCCCCCATTATTATTATTGCCAGCAGAGTGTCCCCATTATTATTATTGCCAGCAGAGTGCCCCCATTATTATTATTGCCAGCAGATTTCCCCATTATTAGTATTGTCAGCAGAGTGCCCCCATTATTATTATTGCCAGCAGAGTGCCCCCATTGTTATTATTGCCAGCAGAGTCCCCCCATTGTTATTATTGCCAGCAGAGTGCCCCCATTATTATTATTGACAGCAGAGTGCACCCATTATTATTATTGTCAGCAGAGTGCCCCCATTATTATTATTGCCAGCAGAGCGCCCCATTATTATTATTGCTAGCAGTGTGCCCCCATTATTATTATTGCCAGCAGAGTGCCCCCATTATTATTATTGTCAGCAGAGTGCCCCCATTATTATTATTGTCAGCAGAGTGCCCCCATTATTATTATTGTCAGCAGAGTGCCCCCATTATTATTATTGCCAGCAGAGTGCCCCCATTATTATTATTGCCAGCAGACTGCCCCATTATTATTATTGCTAGCAGTGTGCCCCCATTATTATTATTGCCAGCAGAGTGCCCCATTATTATTATTGCTAGCAGTGTGCCCCCATTATTATTATTGCCAGCAGAGTGCCCCCATTATTATTATTGCCAGCAGAGTGCCCCCATTATTAGTATTGCCAGCAGAGTGCACAGCGTTAATCTTGCATTTCATCCATAAAAGCCATAAACGCTTTTGACGAGCCCCGGAATAAAAGTCTCAGATGGTAAATTACTGGCGATTTGTGTAACAGCGAATATACCGTGCGGCGCAGCAATCAGACACTCGCCAACACGCAGGGAACTGCACCACCGATTGGTCTCCATTAGTTTCTTGTTCCACTATGTCAGGAAATTACAACCTCCATGTAAAATCTTTCTTAGTCACCGCCGGTGCGGGGTTGTTTAGGTGAGTAACATTGTATTTGGATGAAGCAGCCGTATTCTCTAATCTCATACGGCCCCATAAATCTTCTTATTCGCCTGATTTCTTCCTCTGAATCTAAGGAAGGGTTCACACAGCGCAATATGTTTTCACCTGTGAAAATGGGATGCCAGGCTCTATCTGTATACTGCTGCTCTCTCTATAGGGTCAGGATATATAGTAGTTATACTCCTCCCCTCCAGCTCTATCTGTATACTGCTGCTATTACTATGGGATCAGGATATATAGTAGTCATACACCTCCCCTCCAGCTCTATCTGTATACTGCTGCTATCTCTATGGGATCAGACTATATAGTAGTTATTCACCTCCCCTCCATCTCTATCTGTATACTGCTGCTATCTCTATGGGATCAAGATATATAGTAGTTATACACCTCCCCTCCATCTCTATCTGTATACTGCTGCTATCTCTATGGGATCAGGATATATAGTAGCTATACACCTCCCCTCCAGCTCTATCTGTATACTGCTGCTATCTCTATGGGATCAGACTATATAGTAGTTATTCACCTCCCCTCCATCTCTATCTGTATACTGCTGCTATCTCTATGGGATCAAGATATATAGTAGTTATACACCTCCCCTCCATCTCTATCTGTATACTGCTGCTATCTCTATGGGATCAGGATATATAGTAGCTATACACCTCCCCTCCAGCTCTATCTGTATACTGCTGCTATCTCTATGGGATCAGACTATATAGTAGTTATACACCTCCTCTCCAGCTCTATTTGTATACTGCTGCTGCTATCTCTATGGGATCAGAATATATAGTAGTTATTAGGGATCGATTTTTAGGGCCGATACCGATAATCTGCAACCTTTCAGGCCGATAGCCGATAACTTATACCGATATTATCAGCTATGCTATCAGCAATGAACTGCAGCGGCATTTGCGGGGCCAGAGACCGCCGCCAGCTTCTCTCCCCCTGCCTGTCCTGGGGTCTTCCCTCATCCAACCACCACCGCCGCTGCCCCATTGCCTCCCCCATCCCTGGTTTTATAATTACCTGTTCCCTGGGTCCGCGCTACTTCTGGCTCCGGCGGCGTCCTGAGCTGTCACTGTGCGCACGTTGAGGACGTCACTCGTCATTGCGCTGTGCAGCGAGCAGGACGCAGCAGGAGCCAGAAGTAGCGTGGACCCCAGGCCCCGGGAACAGATAATTATAAAACCGGGGATGGGGGAGGCAATGGGGCAGCGGCGGCGGCAGTGGTCTCGGCGTGGTCTCTGGCCGGGGAGGCGGGGGGCATTGTATTATCAGCATATCGGCAAGGTAATTGCCGATACCAATAATGTCCAAAATCGTGAATATCAGCCGATAATATCGGCCAAGCCAATAATCGGTCGATCCCTAATAAGATGGGATCAGACCATTCACAATAGATGACACCAGTATATAGATAAGATGGGATCTGACCATTCACAATAGATGACACCAGTATATAGATGGGATCAGATCATACACAATAGGTGATACCAGTATATAGATAAGATGGGTTTAGACCATTCACAATAGATGACACCAGTATATAGATGGGATCAGACCATTTATAATAGATGACACCAGTATATAGATAAGATGGGATCAGACCATTCACCATAGATGTCACCAGTATATAAATAAGATGGGATCGACCATTCCCAATAGATGATACCAGTATATAGATAAGATGGGATCCGACCATTCACAATAGATGACACCAGTATATAGATGGGATCAGATCATACACAATAGGTGATACCAGTATATAGATAAGATGGGTTTAGACCATTCACAATAGATGACACCAGTATATAGATGGGATCAGACCATTTATAATAGATGACACCAGTATATAGATAAGATGGGATCAGACCATTCACCATAGATGTCACCAGTATATAAATAAGATGGGATCGACCATTCCCAATAGATGATACCAGTATATAGATAAGATGGGATCCGACCATTCACAATAGATGACAACAGTATATAGATAAGATGGGATCAGACCATTTACAATAGATGACACCAGTATATAGATAAGATGGGATCAGACCATTCACTATGGAGAACACCAGTATATAGATAAGATGGGATCAGACCATTCACAATAGATGACACCAGTATATAGATAAGATGGGATCAGACCATTCACAATAGATGACACCAGTATATAGATAAGATGGGATCAGACCATTCACAATAATTGTCACCAGTATATAGATAAGATGGGATCAGACCATTTACAATAGATGACACCAGTATATAGATAAGATGGGATCAGACCATACACAATAGATGACACCAGTATATAGATAAGATGGGATCAGACCATTTACAATAGATGACACCAGTATATAGATAAGATGGGATCAGACCATACACAATAGATGACACCAGTATATAGATAAGATGGGATCAGACCATTCACAATACATGACACCAGTATATAGATAAGATCAGATCAGACCATTCACAGTAGATGATACCAGGCTGTCCGGGCATGCTGGGTGTTGTAGTTTTGATACATCTGGAGGTCCGCAGTTTGGAGACCACTGTATTAGAAGCAAGCACCTTGGTTTCTTCAGGCCTCATTAATCTGCCCGGTGTGAACTCGTCCTTGTGACTTTTCATTCATTTTTATAAAATACATTTTAGGAAATTACGTTTTTTTTCTTCTCCGTATAAAAGCTTCCTGTTGTATTTCCCCGTATTTTTAACCCTACGTTATCAATCCCTTTTACATTTTACCACGATGGCGACGATCCGCCGTGTCTGCGCTCGCTCGGGGATCTGCTTCTTTACCCCAAACCTGAACCGACTGTAGTTTGGAGGAGGCAGTAAATTCTGCGTTGATCTAAACGCAGTCGCTGTGGATGACAAGGTGTAGACGGCTTCACATTACCGGAGCTGCCAGCGCGCTTATTAATGGCGAGATCCCTCACGCTCCAGCGACTGCCGGCAGCGGCCCAGAATATCAATGCGCGCTCTACCGGATATCTGGAGCGCCGCCGCACATCTCTCTAAACCTCCGGACGTCAGGGGAAATGCATTTCACTATATTTATTGACGCCATGCGCCAAAGGTTGCCTATTTTTCTCACCATTCAGTTATTTATTTTTTCTCTTTTTCAAGGTTAAAAACTCTCGCAATTTGGCGCACTTGATTTAACCCCTTAAGGACTTTGGACTTAAAAGTACCTTCTGATGACCTGGTACTTTGCGCACCAGGACACTTACACCCTGTACATAAAGCGAGCACCGGAGCCGCGTTGTCTTCATTGATCAGGCATCTGAGGAGTTTATGCCGGACATCAGCGCGATCGCACTGATGTCCGCCATAAACTCCTCAGATGCCTGATCAATACTGATCACAGTATCTGCGGAAATGTGGCAGCTATGATGGTTTATCGGATCACCCGCGGCATGGATCAGATGAGTCAAGATGGCGGACGGAGGTCCCCTCACCTGCCTCCGCCCACTCTCCCGGGGTCATCTTCTCTGGTCTGTCTTATAGAAGACCAGATAAGTAGATCGCCGATAATACTGATCAGAGATATGTATACTGAACAGTATAAGCAATCTATTGATTGCTATACATAGTCCCCTATGGACCTAATAAATGTGAAATAAATTTTAAAAATAAGTAAAAAAATAAATAAATTTATAAGCCCCTCCCCAAATAAAAATGTTAATCTTTCTTTTTTCCCATTTTACCAAAAAAATTTGTAAAAAAAATTTGTAAAAAAAATATAATGTTAATCATCGCGCATGGTGAACATAAATAAAAAAAATTATAAAGTGAAAAAATAAAAAATCCAAGATTGCTGCTTTATGGTCACATTGCATTCCAAAAAATAATTAATAAAAAACTATTAAAAAGTCACATATATGCAAACGTGGTACAAAAAAATTAAATTAAAATAAAGATCACGTCGCAAAAAATTACCCTAATACAGGCCCGTGTACGGAAAAATAACAAACTTATAGGTGATCAAAATACCCCATTCCTACAGGTATTAACCCCTCCACCACCATAGATAAGCAAATCTGAAATTAGTTTAACCCTTTAAGGACGTAGGACGTAAATGTTCGTCCTGACGCGCTGTGGATGAGGATGTGCTCGCATCATGCAATGCAAGGTCGCGGCTGCTATGAGCAGCCAGGGACCTGCCGGTAATGGTGGACATCAGCGATCGCGCTGATGTTGGCCATTAACCCCTCAGATGCCATGATCGATACATATCACAGCATCTGCGGCAATGAGGCGCATTAACAGGGTGATCTGATCGCCCGCGGCACTGCTGCCGGGAACCAATCATCCGAGATGGCAGACGGAGGTCCCCTCACCTGCCTCCGTCCATCCCCCGGCGTCTTCTTCTCTGGTCTGAGATCGAGCAGACCAGAGCAGAAGATCACCGATAATACTGATCAGCGCTGTGTATATGTATAACAATGAACAGTATTAGCAATAAAATGATTGCTATAAATAGTCCCCTATAGGGACATAAAAAGTGTAAAAAAAAAAGTTTAAAAAGTTAAAATAAATGTGAAAAATCCCCTCCCCCAATAAAAATGTAAATCGTCCCTTTTCCCATTTTACTCCCAAATAACGTTAAAAAAAATTAATAAGCATACAGTATTTGGTATTGCCGTGTGCGTAAATGTCTGAACTATTTAAATATAATGTAAATTATTCTGTATGGTGCACGGTGTAAAGGTGAAAAAAAAAAATCACATCACATTGATCACATCACAATCCAAAAAGAAAATTATAAAATGCAATCGAATAACAAAAAAAAACAAAAAACTACAGATCACAAATTAAATGACCCTTATACCGCCCGTATACGGAAAAATGTGAAAGTTATTCCGAGCGCTGGGCACCTCTTTCGTGCCTCCTTCGATGGATTTTGTCCTCACGTTGCGCAGGTACACGCAGCCTCCTGATCACATAACAGATTTATGGTGGTGCTCTGTTGGCCCACGCAGCCCCATGATTCTTATGTAAACCAACGTGACTGCCAACACAGCCAACCCGACCAGCCCGTCTGACTCACCGAGACGACACAGATTGTCCTAGCGCAAATCTGTTTATGTAACAAACACATGTCAAGGACTCAAAGGTTCAGATACAGAGACGAGAAACTTAGGAAATATGTTCAGCTTCTCCATCGGGAACCATCATGGCCGCTTTCAGAATCAAAAACTTGTCACATCTTGGCAAAACATTAACCTTTCTAACAAACTTAATAAAAAATAATCTTCTGTTTATAAAACTCATTGCTTTAGTAAAAAGACCACTAGGGGTCTCCATGCCATCCAGAACAGCCTGTCCAGCGCATTCCGGTACAAAGTACTATCAATCTGTGCTCACTCCTGTCCTGTCAGACTGCAGCATGAAAACAGAGAGGGAGGGGTTACGGAGCAGCCTTCAGTGATTGGATAAAGAGGCCCAGAGAGGAAGGGGTTACAGAGCAGCCTGCAGTGATTGTGTGAAGAGACCAGAGAGAAAGGGGTTACAGAGCAGCCTGCAGTGATTGGATGAAGAGACCAGAGAGAAAGGGGTTACAGAGCAGCCTGCAGTGATTGGATGAGGAGACCAGAGAGGAAGGGGTTACAGAGCAGCCTGCAGTGATTGGATGAGGAGACCAGAGAGGAAGGGGTTACATAGCAGCCTGCAGTGATTGGATGAGGAGACCAGAGAGGAAGGGGTTACAGAGCAGCCTGCAGTGATTGGATGAGGAGACCCAGCACAGCACAGCAGACTCAGGGAGGAAGTGAATGCATGGTGAGTGAGGGCGGGCTCAGTGCTTGCCTTGGACACACCCCTTCCTGAGCAGACAATGTTAGAATGAGTGAGCAGCAGAACAGAGGGATTTGTGAGCCAAATAGACAAGTGAGACACATAAGAGACAAGTAAAGGATCTGCAGGACCCAGTGATGACTATACAGCATATAGCAGAGACTATACCGTAAGATGAAATCACTGTACTTACCTGCTATTCCTATTATAGTCAGTATTCTACATAGAAATTAAAGGTGCGGCCAGAGGAGCTAACGAGTGACTTCTATAATGATGTCATCAGAGATTCCAGGAATTGGCTCTGAAATGCGTCAGATTGATGGACATCCAAGATGGTTTCCAGTCAGGACAATGGTGCAGAATGCACGGAGTTAAATATGGAATAACAATGTATTTAACCGCAATATCTGTTTTTTCCTCTTTCCAGGTCCCCCCGCCGAAACACTAGAGCCCACGCGCCCTCTACCTACACTTCCACCGCGCAGGATACAGTCCACGTCCGAACGAAAGCACGAAAGACAACCAAGGCCTCGCCCTCCGTCCGGAGAGAAGCCTTCCCATCCCGGCAACAGGCCCAATATATGCGATGGGAATTTTAACACGGTCGCGCTTTTTAGAGGAGAAATGTTTGTGTTTAAGGTACGGTATGTAAGGATGCGCAAAACATATGTATATACATAAAAAATAAAAATAATATATAAATATATATATATAGATAGATCGATAGATAAATAGATATAGTTAAATATTTAAATTATATGTGTGTGTTTTATGTTAACAGGTTTAAACACTTTTGCACATCATACACTGTAACGACCGGTCACGTTAACGCTATTGTTTCATATTGAAATAAGTGTTTTGAGTTATATGTTATACAGCAATGGTCTCTGAACCAGATGTTGCAAAACTACAACTCTCAGCATGTCTGCCTCCTCCAGAGGATCCACACTGTCCCTGAAAGGTAAATCAAAGCTTCCCTCTCATCTTATCTCTTAGTGCAGTGGTCTTCAAACTCTTAGTGCAGCAGTCTTCAAACTCTTAGTGCAGCGGTCTTCAGGCTTTTACAAAACTACAACTCCCAGCATGCCCGGACAGCAGTTGGCTGTCCTGGCATGCTGGGAGTTGTAGTTTTGCAACAACGTGAGGGCCACAGTTTGACCACTGCACTAAGGGAGATGATAACGGAGAAGCCTTTATTTACCTTTCAGGGACAGTGTGGACCTCCAGCTGTTGCAAAACTACAACTCTCAGCATGTCTGCCTCCTCTAGAGGATCCACACTGTCCCTGAAAGGTAAATCAAAGCTTCCCTCTCATCTTATCTCTTAGTGCAGCGGTCTTCAAACTCTTAGGGCAGCGGTCTTCAAACTCTTAGTGGAGTGGTCTTCAGGTTTTTGCAAAACTACAACTCCCAGCATGCCCGGACAGCCGTTGGCTGTCCGGGCATGCTGGGAGTTGTAGTTTTGCAACAACATGAGGGCCGCAGTTTGACCACTGCACTAAGGGAGAGGATAACGGAGAAGCCTTTATTTACCTTTCAGGGACAGTGTGGACCTCCAGTTGTTGCAAAACTACAACTCTCAGCATGTCTGCCTCCTCCAGAGGATCCACACTGTCCCTGAAAGGTAAAAAAAAGGCTTCTCTGTTATCCTCTCCCTTAGTCCAGTGGTCAAACTGCGGCCCTCACGTTGTTGCAAAACTACAACTCCCAGCATGCCAACGGCTGTCCGGGCATGCTGGGAGTTGTAGTTTTGCAAAAGCCTGAAGACCGCTGCCCTAAGAGTTTGAAGACCGCTGCCCTAAGAGTTTGAAGACCGCTGCCCTAAGAAGTTGAAGACCGCTGCACTAAGAGATAAGATGAGAGGGAAGCTTTGATTTACCTTTCAGGGACAGTGTGGATCCTCTGGAGGAGGCAGACATGCTGAGAGTTGTAGTTTTGCAACAGCTGGAGGTCCACAATGTGAAGAACACTATTATACAGTATCTCTGATTAAAGAAAGTGATGGTGAGAAAACTTGGTGCATATTTTCATGTCAAGAACTTTGCGTTCTCTCGATTATAAATACGAAGCCTAGAATTTTGCGCCATCCTTATTGAATCGCCCTGTAGATACAGACATAAATACATAATGGGGGAGACCTCTATATTAACCCTTTAGTTTACTTCTACATAATAAACATTTGGTATATACATAAAGTACACCCGAGTGCGGTTTACAAAACTCATATGTTATTGAGAGACAGTTCAGGCTCCCGGAATGTTTTGCGCAGCCATATGGCGTTTATTTTTTTTTATAATTTTATTTTTACATTGTTTTTTTTTTTCATTATTTCGTGGCTCCTTTTCCACGTGCCAATTCAAACAATAAGGGGGAGTTTATGTGTTAGTGCCAGGATGGTCCCACTCCTCTCCAGTCACCGCGATGGCCTCCAGATATCTTACTCATTTATTTACACGGTTCCCTTCAGATTTCCTGATGTAAAGTGACATCATTGCGAACGCTCAGTAACATTTATACCAAGGATTATCTGTATAGAAGGATATGATGTGACTAGAGCCGCGTTATGTGTGGGACTCCGTGGTTACGTTGTACACAGAATATATTTTGCTATTTATCTGTTTTAAAATTCTTGCCCCGGGCTCCGCTATGGCAGGTTGGCATTACTGCAGACAGGGGCATCACTACCTGTAACTCATCCAAATCCATCATCTGACCCGTCACAAGCTGTCTGGGAAGTCTGTACGTTTTCACTTCCATGTCCACAAATTAAAGAAGCACTATGGGAATAATTATTTTACATATAGATAGATTATTATTACTATTATTTATTTTTCCTTTCTTTTTTATTTTTATTTATTTATTTTTTTTATCATCATTTTTCCTTCTTTTAATATTATTATTATTATTATTATTATTATATATTATCTAAATTCATCATCTGACCCGTCACAAGCTGTCTGGGAAGTCTGTACGTTTTCACTTCCATGTTCACGAATTAAAGAAGTATAATTATTTTACATATAGATAGATAGATAGATAGATTATTATTATTATTATTATTATTATTTATTTTTCCTTTCTTTTTTGTTTTTATTTATTTATTTTTTTATCATAATTTTTCCTTCTTTTTTGTATTTTTATTTATCTCTTTATTATTATTATTATTATTATTATTATTATTATTATATATTATCTAAATCCATCATCTGACCTGTCACAAGCTGTCTGTGAAGTCTGTACATTTTCACTTCTATGTCCACAAATTAAGGAAGCGCTATGGGAATAATTATCTTACATATGTATATACATATATATATATATATATATATATATATATATATATATATATATATATATATATATATATAATTATTATTATTATTTATTTTTCCTTTCTTTTTATTTATTTTTTTATAATCATAATTTTTCCTTCTTTTTTTTTTATTTATCTCTTTTTTTTTATTATTATTATTTTTATAATTATTATTTTTCCTTCCTTTTTTATACTTTTATAATTATTATTTTAATTTCTTTTTTATTTTATTATTTTTTTAATAATTATAATTAGGTCCTGTGAGTGCGTCATTCTTTGTTCCTCCACGCATGATATTTGCCTCACTATATTAGTGTCAGCACTGCTGCAGGTCCCGTATTTGGTTCCCACCCTGTCAGCTTGGTCCTCATGTATCCAGCTACACCTGTGCTCCTGTGCCGGCTACTGCACTCCTTCTGTTTGCTATAATTATAATGATGTTTTTTCTTTTCTTTTTTTCGTTTAATTTTATTTATAATTTTCTTATAATTATTTTTTTTATTTTATTTTTTTATTTTTATTAATTCATTGCCTATATAGGGCAGCCTAGGCTATTATTAAAGAGTTATGTAACATGATCAGTGCCCCCCAATGACTTATGTGACATGATCAGTGCCCCCCAATAACTTATGTGACATGATCAGTGCCCCCAATGACTTATGTGACATGATCAGTGCCCCCCAATGACTTATGTGACATGATCAGTGCCCCCCAATGACTTATGTGACATGATCAGTGCCCCCACCAATGACTTATGTGACATGATCAGTGCTCCCAATGACTTATGTGACATGATCAGTGCCCCCCAATGACTTATGTCACATGATCAGTGCCCCCAATGACTTATGTGACATGATCAGTGCCCCCCAATGACTTATGTGACATGATCAGTGCCCCCCAATGACTTATGTGACATGATCAGTGCCCCCAATGACCTATGTGACATGATCAGTGCCCCCCAATGACCTATGTGACATGATCAGTGCCCCCCAATGACTTATGTGACATGATCAGTGCCCCCCAATGACTTATGCAACGTGATCAGTGCCCCCCAATGACTTATGCAACGTGATCAGTGCCCCCCAATGACTTATGCAACTTGATTAATGCCCCCCAATTACTTATGTGACATGATCAGTGCCCCCCAATGACTTATGTGACATGATCAGTGCCCACCAATTACTTATGTGACATGATCAGTGCCCCCCAATGACTTATGTGACATGATCAGTGCCCCCCAATGACTTATGTGACATGATCAGTGCCCCCAATGACTTATGCAACGTGATCAGTGCCCCCCAATGACTTATGCAACATGATTAATGCCCCCCAATGACTTATGTGACATGATCAGTGCCCCCCAATGACTTATGCGACGTGATCAGCGCCCCCCAATGACTTATGCGACATGATCAGTGCCCCCCAATGACTTATGTGACATGATCAGTGCCCCCCAATGACTTATGTGACATGATCAGTGCCCCCCAATGACTTATGTGACATGATCAGTGCCCCCCAATGACTTATGTGACATGATGAGTGCCCCCCAATGACTTATGTGACATGATCAGTGCCCCCCAATGACTTATGTGACATGATCAGTGCCCCCAATGACTTATGCAACGTGATCAGTGCCCCCCAATGACTTATGCAACATGATTAATGCCCCCCAATGACTTATGTGACATGATCAGTGCCCCCCAATGACTTATGCGACGTGATCAGCGCCCCCCAATGACTTATGCGACATGATCAGTGCCCCCCAATGACTTATGTGACATGATCAGTGCCCCCCAATGACTTATGTGACATGATCAGTGCCCCCCAATGACTTATGTGACGTGATCAGTGCCCCCCAATGACTTATGCGACGTGATCAGTGCCCCCCAATGACTTATGTGACATGATCAGTGCCCCCGAATGACTTATGTGACGTGATCAGTGCCCCCCAATGACTTATGTGACATGATCAGTGCCCCCCAATGACTTATGCAACATGATTAATGCCCCCCAATGACTTATGTGACATGATCAGTGCCCCCCAATGACTTATGTGACATGATCAGTGCCCCCCAATGACCTATGTGACATGATCAATGCCCCCTAATGACTTATGTGACATGATCAATGCCCCCCAATGACTTATGTGACATGATCAGCGCCCCCCAATGACTTATGTGACATGATCAGTGCCCCCCAATGACTTCTGCGACATGATCAATGCCCCCCAATGACTTATGTGACATGATCAGTGCCCCCTAATGACTTATGTGACATGATCAGTGCCCCCACCAATGACTTATGTGACATGATCAATGCCCCCCAATGACTTAAGTGACGTGATCAGTGCCCCCACCAATGACTTATGTGACATGATCAGTGCCCCCAATGACTTATGTGACATGATCAGTGCCCCCACCAATGACTTATGTGACATGATCAATGCCCCCCAATGACTTATGTGACGTGATCAGTGCCCCCCAATGACTTATGTGACGTGATCAGCGTCCCCCAATGACTTATGTGACAAGATCAGTGCCCCCCAATGACTTATGTGACATGATCAGTGCCCCCCAATGACTTATGTGACATGATCAGTGCCCCCAATGACTTACGTGACATGATCAGTGCCCCCACAAATGACCTATGTGACATAATCAGTGCCCCCAATGACTTATGTGACATGATCAGTGCCCCCCAATGACTTATGTGACATGATCAGTGCCCCCCCAATAACCTATGTGACATGATCAGTGCCCCCCAATGACTTATGTGACATGATCAGTGCCCCCCCAATGACTTATGTGACATGATCAGTGCCCCCAATGACTTATGTGACATGATCAGTGCCCCCCAATGACTTATGTGACATGATCAGTGCCCCCCAATGACTTATGTGACATGATCAGTGCCCCCCAATGACCTATGTGACATGATCAGTGCCCCCAATGACTTATGTGACATGATCAGTGCCCCCCAATGACCTATGTTACATGATCAGTGCCCCCCAATGACTTATGTGACATGATCAGTGCCCCCCCAATGACTTATGTGACATGATCAGTGCCCCCCAATGACTTATGTGACATGATCAGTGCCCCCAATGACCTATGTGACATGATCAGTGCCCCCCAATGAGCTATGTGACATGATCAGTGCCCCCCAATGACTTATGTGACATGATCAGTGCCCCCCCCAATGACTTATGTGACATGATCAGTGCCCCCCCCAATGACTTATGTGACATGATCAGTGCCCCCCAATGACTTATGTGACATGATCAGTGCCCCCCAATGACTTATGTGACATGATCAGTGCCCCCCAATGACTTATGTGACATGATCAGTGCCCCCCAATGACTTATGTGACATGATCAGTGCCCCCCAATGATTTATGTGACATGATCAGTGCCCCCCAATGACTTATGTGACATGATCAGTGCCCCCCAATGACTTATGTGACATGATCAGTGCCCCCCAATGACTTATGTGACATGATCAGTGCCCCCCATTGACTTATGTGACATGATTAATATACATTTTCCTGTTTTTCCCTGTCTTTTCCAGGATCGGTGGTTTTGGCGCCTTCGTAATAACAAGGTACAGGAAGGATACCCAATGCAAATCGAACAGTTCTGGAAAGGACTCCCACCAAAAATAGATGCCGCTTACGAAAGATCAGACGGGAAATTTGTCTTCTTCAAAGGTACTTTCTGCGAATGATTCTAAACCTGCAAAACGTGACTGTATAACATGGGTGGATGAAGATCGCCCTGTGCCCCCCAAACCTTCACTAGTGAGGTCTGATGGAGAGCTTGACCATTTGGAGCAGCATTTCCCAACCACTGTGCCCCCAGCTGCTGCCAAACTACAACTCCCAGCAGTTCATTTACCAAAGTCTTGGCCAATAGGTTTCTCATTACCCTGCAATTTGCTGTCCACTGCCTGTTGTTAGGCTCAGGATGGAACACAGGAAGTGAGGGGGTGGGGCTTAGTTAGTGCTATGTGCAGGAGAGGGGAGAAAATTTGGTCTGTCTGTAATTGCAAACTGTGAGCCTGTCTGCCTCCTCCAGAGGATCCACATTGTGCGTAAAAGGTAAAATAAGGAATCCCCTCTAATCTCTGACCACCCATAATGTTTTAGACAGCTGGTCCTTGCATTCATACTAGTGTGTAAACAGTGCTGCCTCCTTAAAGGGGTCTCCTTAAAGGATACTGAACTTATCCCCTATCCAGAGGTCGGACATCCTGTGATCCTGTACAGAGCCTGTCCTACTTACCTGTCCTTGGCACGCTCTGTAACCCACCGGGCCATCTCTTGCCCATGTCCAAGAAGGTGGGGCTGGAGCATGCCAAGGACAGGTAAGTAGCCGAAGTCCCATACAGGAGATCACAGGGGACCTCAGCTGTCAGACATCCTTCCGGATAGGGGATAAGTTCAATTCACCGGACTACCCTTTTTTTAATGTAATTCCCCCTCCCCCTCCATTTAGTCTACAGACTTGTCAGCAGCAGCAGTTCAGTGCTTAGTGTAACCATTTCCTTCCTGTTCTCCTACTGTTTGTTTCCTTTTCTTCACACTCCATCTATAGTGCTGTACTGTAAGTTATCCCCCAGCACAGGGCAGCCTTTTCAGTCCAGTGGTCTTTCTACAGCACTATGTCATGGCATAGCAAAGAGGAGTATGTTGTGCTTTACTGTGAATGGCCAGACAAGTAAGGGAAGGTAGTAACTGTGTGAGTGCTTGCATTAAATGTTAATTCCCTTATTTGGTTCACAACATAGGAGACAAATACTGGGTTTTTAAAGAAGTTACAGCAGAACCCGGGTACCCGCACAGCTTGGTGGAGCTGGGAAGTTGTCTCCCCCGGGAAGGTATCGACACAGCTCTGAGATGGGAACCAGTCGGCAAAACCTACTTCTTCAAAGGGGACAGATATTGGAGATACAACGAGGAGAAGAGGACGGCCGATCCTGGTTACCCCAAATCCATAACGGTCTGGAAAGGAATCCCGGAAGCACCGCAAGGAGCCTTCGTGAGCAAAGAAGGGAGTAAGTACTGACGTCAATACTGAGAAGACGCGATAAAGGAAATGCCAGATACCTGTTTACTACATTGAGTTTATTACGTTTTTATTATAAAAAAAAGTGTAGGATTTCTAAAAAATGTATTTGACGGTTTTACTTTTAGGGTGTTTTTTTAATTAAAATGTTACTTACTTTAGTTTAATAGTTATTATCTTTCACCTAAGACACAATCTCCAAACTGCAGCCCCCAAATGTTGCAAAACTACAACTCCCAGCATGCCCGGACAGCCATTGGCTGTCCGGGCATACTGGAAGTTGGAGTTTTGCGACAACTGAAGGGCCACAGTATGGAGAACACTGACCTGAAGCAAATCATCCAGTCAGTCAGTGACCACCCTAAATTGTCATATGTATAGTGGTCCCTCAACATACGGTGGTAATTAGTTCCATTCGTTACTTGAATCCATTGTATGTTGAGAGATCCGTGCAATAATAATAATATAGGAAGTTATATTCACTTGTCCCCTCCCCTCCGGACCGTCACCGCTGCCCTGGATTGTCGCTCTACATCGCTGTCATCACGTCGCTATGCACGCCGCTCCTATTGGATGACGGGACGGCGTGCGCGGCGACGTGATGACGATGAAGGAGAGCGCCGGCCATGCAGCGGAGCCCGAAGAGGATGGTCCGGAGCGTCGGGGACAGGTGAGTGACACTCACTGGACCACACGGGGCACCTTAAACAGCTATCCGGCGGCAGGTGAAGCAGTCTGCGGTGCCTGATAGCCATTTATGCGATGGCCACGACATAAAAAAGCATCATATGTTGAAATTATCGAATGTTGGGGCCATCGTAGGTTGGGGGATCACTCTATATTATGGCTATTATTGCGTTTATGGAAGTAAATATTGCAATATAATAAACAAATGGTGAAATCCCCCCCCCATTTCATATCCAGTCTCCCACATGTCATGTTCACCCCCCCCTTCATTTCATGTCTATCCCCCCATTTTATCTCTCTCCGAACTATGTCATATCCAATCCCCCCCATGTCATGTCCATCACCCCCCGAATCATGTCCAATCCCCCCCCATGTCATGTCCATTCCACCCTCTATTTCATGTCTAACCCACCGTTTCATGTCCAAGTCCCCCATTTCATGTCTATCAACCCCCATTTCATGTCTATCCCCCATGTCATGTTCAACCCCCCCCCATTTTTCGTCCACCCCCACCCCATTTCACGTCTATGCCCCCCATTTCACGTCTATCCCCCCATTTCCCGTCTATGCCCCCATGTCATGTCCATCCCCCATTACATATCTGTCCCCATATTATGTCTAACCCCCCATTTCACTTCTATCCCCCAATTTCACATCTATCCCCCCCTTTTTCATGTCAATCCCCTCATTTTATGTCCAGTCCACCCATTTCTTATCTGTCCTCCGTTAAAAGTCCATTTCCCATTTCATGTTCTTCCCCCCCCATTTCATATCTGTCTTCCCCATTTTATGTTAATCCCATTCAATATGGTGCAGGTTAAACCTGATAAAAAACCCTGATGCTCACCCAGCCCCGCTCCCATGTTGGTCAGCCGCAGATCCCATTCTCTTCTGAGCGGTCCTCGTGTCTTCTGTGTTTCCTTCTCCAGACACAAGCAGCTGGTTGTAGGACCTTCCCGCTCAGGCAATCACTGGCCACAGTGGTGTGGTGTCTCCAACAATGATTGGCTGAGCCGGAAGGTCCTGCAACCATCTGCTTGTCCCTAGAGAAGAAAGTACAGAAGACACAGAGACTGATCGGAGGAGAACAACAGGGGAGCGGGTCTATGTAGGCTTCAGTTTTTGTTATTTTTTCAGGAAATAGTCATATGGGTGTAAACTTAATTTTAGTAATGCGAGTGATGCTGGGCGGGGTTATATGTTCAGGGGGTGTGTATTAGGCAGACACGCCCCTCACTGTAAAACATTCACATCCCTAAGGCTCTTAACACCTATTAAATACACTCTATTCTATGGTCAAACATTGTTGACCATGTATAAATCCCATGACTAATGTAATCTTTTGGTTGAAACAATTAAAGGGGTACTCCGCCTCTAGACATCTTATCCCCATCTAATGGCCACCATGCCCCCTCCCATAGACTTGCATCGAGGGGGGGTGGTGTGACATCACGAGGGGCGTGGCCATGATGTCACGACCCCCCGCCGCCTGCTCCAAGCGCTTGGAACAAAATTTTCCAAACGCTGGAGCAGTGGAGTACCCCTTTAAGGCAATACCGAATGTGTTGTTTTACTACTTTTACACCAACAAAAAAAAACACTGGGGGAAATTTAATAAAATGAATTGTTACATTGAACTTTGGCGGACAGATTGGAAACGCGCCAGTTTATCACAGTAGCGGTAAGGACTCAGACATAATAAATGATAATCTTTATTTGGGACAACGCGTTTCGAGAGAATAGTTCTGTCTTCTTCAGGTCCATCTTCCTGATTAAAAGAGAATTATTCCCTCGAAACAAGTTGTTCTAAATAAAGATCATCCTTCAATATTTTATTCAGTGTCTGCGATCATCCCTAGTCCTGAGCCGGGACAAGACCTTTCACCTCTGACTGGTCTGGGTTGCGCGCAGTGGCCAAACACTACATTTAAAATTATACGCACTATTATGTGTTGAGCCCTGAGACCAACACCCCAAGGTAAACAATTTGTCTGCGTTTCTCTTAATATCGGTTACAGCACCAGGTTGCATTCCCGCTTGTTTGTTTTTTTCCTCCCCACATTTCCTACATTATTGCGGTTAAAAAACAGCTCAGGCAAGATGGCAGCCCCAGCTGTAATAGGGTCGGGTCACATGTCGGCGCATCCGAAACGTGAAATACACTGTGGATACGCTTCGGGTGACCCTACCCTTAAAGGGGTATTCCGGCTTTATACATCTTATCCCCTATCCAATGGATGTATGATCGCAGGGGTCCCGCCGCTTGTGACCCCCGCGATCTCGGACCCCCCGGCATTCTGTGCGGGCCCTGCATCCAATACGGGGACTTGACGTCACAGCCATGCCCCCTAGTGATGTCATGCCACGCCCCCTCCATTCATGTCTATTGGAGTTGGCGTGATGTGAATGGAGGGGCATGGCCGTGACGTAACCTCTCCATTTCAGAGGCAGCACCCGGGGGCTGCACCGAGATCGAGATGTGTTATTGGCAGTAAGTGGCTACAGCCTGTGCGGGAGGCATAAAGTTGCGCTTGGCTAGTGATTGTACTCATGAAGGTGCATGCAAAAGTAACCAGACCCCCTGCGCGCTCCCCGACCAAGTAACCAGACCCCCTGCGCGCTCCCCGACCAAGTAACCAGACCCCCTGCGCGCTCTCTGACCAAGTAACCAGACCCCCTGCGCGCTCCCCGACCAAGTAACCAGTTCTTTCCTGATGTAATGCTGGATCTTTGTCTTCCGCAGCTTATACTTATTTCTATAAGGGGAAGGAATACTGGAAATTCGATAACCAGAAGCTGTCGGTGGAAATGGGCTACCCGAGGTCAATAGTAAAAGACTGGATGGGCTGCAACCAAAAAGACGTGGACAACAGCAAAGACCGCCACCTGCCGCACGACGATGTGGACATCATGGTGACGATAAACGATGTGCCAAGCACCGTAAACGCTATCGCAGTGGTCATCCCTTGTATATTGTCCCTGTGCATCCTGGTCTTGGTATATACTATTTTCCAATTTAAAAACAAAGGCGTACAACAAAACGTTACCTACTACAAACGGCCGGTGCAGGAATGGGTATGACAGGAGCGGGAACGCTTTCTTTAGTTTCTATGAGGGCTAACAGGATACCTGGGATCCAAAAGTCCACTGGTCAGACTGGAAACAGACGTTCGGCGATGATGATGGCGGCGGCGGCCCCGGTTTTTACAAGCAAAGGGGGAGACCTTTACGGTAAACAGAGATGGCCTTACACAATGGAGCCTCTTTCATTCTTACTGCCTCATACTTGTATCTTTTCTAGTGTGCCATTTCCTCGGTCCACGCCGAGTAACTTGCTTGTAATTTTTTCTTCAAAAACAAAAAAAAATAATAAAAATAAAAAAATAAAAAATAATAATACGACTTTAGCTGAGAACTTGTCTCGAAACCAGCTTTTTCTTCATCAAAGTCGGATACTTTAAGACTTTGTTTCTTAAATCTTATTTGAGCAGAAAGAGATCAAGCACACAAAAGGCGGAGAACAGTCACGGAAGGTCTTTTAGAACAAAAGTCCCGTACGGCACGCCACTTTAATGCACAAAGAGGAACTCACCATTTGTTTTTTTGTTTTTTTTGTTCAATCCCTGCTGGTCAGAATTATTATTATTACATAAACAAAAGTTGTTAACTATAGATTATTGAATTGGCATTCTCTGCCTGCGTTCATGAATAGTTGTTGCGAATCATAAAAGGAAGATTTTCCTCGGTTTACCGTCTTGTGTGAAGCCGAGGACGGAGATTCGAAAAAATGAAAAAAAAAAAAAACGTTCACCCATTGACAATGTTTGGTAAATGTCGTACTCATGTAGAAACCTGAAAACAGAAAGTGAAATAAAACGAAAAAGAAAAAAAAAATTCTATATATTCCAATGGTATTGCTGAATGTGTAAGAGAACGGTTAAGTACAGTAACTAGTAAGAAAACATCGAAATCCCGTAAATTCTCATACTGGAAAACTGTAATATGTTATTATGATGATTTATTCATTTATTTCATTTTTTTTAATTGCCTGAGTTTGAATAATAAATTCTTTGCTCTCTAGGACTTTCAATTCTTGAAAAAAAAATTATTTCACGTTTGTAAATTTTGTTTATTTATTTTTACTAAATTGGTCAAAAGGGAAACGGAGATAAAAAGAATGGAAAAACATTTATATTTATACTTCCTGTTCTGCAAATTAATTTAGCGCATGTACTTGTGTACGTGCTGAGGGATTTACAGCCGTATTTACGTTTTTATTCATTTGAAATTCATCATTTTGTCTGAATCCAATGAAAGGGGTACTCCGGTGGAAAACGATTTTTTGTTCTAATCAACAAGTGTCAGAAAGTTCTACAGATTTCTAAATTACTTCTATATAAAAATCGTAATCCTTCCAGTACTTATCAGCTGCTGTATGCTCCACAAGTTACATAGTTACATAGTTAGTACGGTTGAAAAAAGACATACGTCCATCAAGTCCAACCAGGGAATTGAAGTGAAGGGTGTAAGGGGATAAGGGGAAGGGATGAGATTTTATATTTCTTCATAAGCATTAATCTTATTTTGTTCCAGGAATGTATCTAATCCTGTTTTAAAGCTGTTAATTGTTCCTGCTGTGACCAGTTCCTGAGGTAGACCGTTCCATAAATTCACAGTCCTCACGGTAAAGAAGGCGTGTCACCCCTTTAGACTAAACTTTTTCTTCTCCAGACGGAGGGAGTACCCCCTCGTCCTTTGGGGGGTTTAACCTGGAACAGTTTTTCTCCATATTTTTTGTATGGGCCATTTATATACTTATATACGTTTATCATATCCCCCCTTATACGTCTCTTCTCAAGACTAAACAATTGTAACTCCTTTAATCGCTCCTCATAGCTAAGATGTTCCTTGCCCCATATTAGTTTAGTCGCGCGTCTCTGCACCCTTTCCAGCTCCGCAGTGTCCCTTTTATGGACAGTGTCCCTTTTATGGACTGTAGTTCTTTCCAGTCTGACCACAGTGCTCTCTGCTTCCACCTCTGTCCGTGTCAGGAACTGTCCAGAGCAGGCGCAAATCCCCATAGCAAACCTCTCCTACTCTGGACAGTTCCTGACATGGACAGAGGTGTCAGCAGAGAGCACTGTGGTCAGACTGGAAAGAACTTCACAACTTCCTGTGGAGCATACAGCAGCTAATAAGTCTGGGAAGGGTTAAGATTTTTATATAGAATTCATTTACAAATCTGTAGAACTTTTTTGGCACCAGTTGATTTTAAATCTGTTTTCCACCAGAGTACCCCTTTAAGTTCACACATTGTAAAATGGAAACACAAATACTACATTCACATGTATTGAATCTGCCGGGGATTTGATACTTTTTAATCAATACAAATAAATAGTTAAACAACAGCGTCAAATATATATATATATATATATATATATATATATATATATATATATATATATATATATATATATATATATATATATATAGCATGTGGGAATGTACCCATAAAATAGATATAAAAAGCATACATTTTTTTTATACCTAATAATGTGTTCCATTAAAGTCTATGGAAAAGCCTCAGAGCTCACATTTCAAAACTGAAATTTCTGAAGTTTTTTTTATAACTTTTATAGCCTTGATTCACTAAGAGTTTTCGTTTTTTGTTTAGTGTTTTTTTTTGGGGGGCTAATTGGTCAGTAATTTGTGGCGCACGCAGGCTTTTTGGGCGCAGTGCGACTTGATTTTCACAACATTTTTCAACAATAAATAAAATAAACATTTTAGTTTATTTTTATTTTATAGTCATGTTTTAATTCCTCCCCCATCTAACACACAGAAAATAATAGATAATTTTTTATTTATTTCTTAAGAAATAAGAAAAAAAAATATTATTGTTTATTAACAATATAAATAGTTTATGCTATAGATAAAACTCTATGAAAATGGTGTGAACAACTTTGGCGCACAACCCAACCAAATCATCTTGCGCACATATTAGTAAATCCGGGAACATATTATAAGATTTAAAAAATATATATTTACTTTTATATCTATTTTACTGCAGTATTTTTGTTTTCATTTTACTATGTGTGAACTAAAGAAAAAATCTTAAAAATGTTGTATCACAATCCGCTGCTCAATACCCTATGAAACCAAATAATTCAATATTGAAGAGTTTGTAGCGTGTTACGTAACGTTTTAGGATTTGCTTCCTTTTCCAACTTAAAATGGTTGTTTCTTTTTTTAACACTACGTTGTTGTTTTTACTACTATATTCGCTGATCATTTTCATAATCTGTGTTCACGCGTTTTTTTTTTTTGCCTGTTTTGTGGGGCGGAAAGCAGCCATATCATGACAGTCATCGAGATGTGGGCAGTGACTTCCTTTTGTTATTAAAGGGGCACTCCGCTGCCCCAGCGTTCAGAACATTTTGTTTTGACGTGATGTCACAAGGGGCGTGGTCATGACTTCACGACCCCCGCCGCTGGCACCAAGCATTCGTAACGAAAGTCGGGTCCTACACAGAGATCGCAGGGGTCGCACCTGCAGAACCCCCGAGATCAGACATCTTATCCCCTATCTTTTGGATAGGGGATAAGATGTCCAAGGGCGGAGTACCCCTTTAGGTTCCATTGAACTGACTAGTAAAGCGGATGCTTACACCGACTTTATTTAAATGGAAATCATTATTACAGCTGGAAAATTAAATAGCGTGTCCTTTTTCCAACCATTTTTTTTATTATTAGTATTTCCAGCTTTTCAACAAACAAGTGTTTTTTATGATACAATGGTTGGAAAAAACAACCCAATTTAAAGGGGTACTCTGCCCCTAGACATCTTATCCCCTATCCAAAGGATAGGGGATAAGATGTCTGATCGGGGGGGTCCCGCTGCTGATGACCCCCCGCGATCTCGGCTGCGGCACCCTAGACATTCGGTGCACAGAGTAAACTTTGTGCCAATAACTGGCGATGCGGGGCGGAGGCTCGTGATGTCACGGCTATGCCCCCTCAATGCAAGTCTATGGGAAGGGGCATTGAGGCTTGCATTGAGGGGGCGTGGAGGTGATATCACGAGCCTCCAGCGCTGAATCCAACACTCTAAACAAATGCCACGTGCAACACGGAGATCTCGGGGGATAAGGGGATAAGATGTCTAGGGGCGGAGTACCCCTTTAAGGCATTTAAGGCTAAAAGTACAGCCAGAATACTAATTGTAAAAACCTTAACATTTCCTTATAGTGTTTGAAGTTGTGTTTTCTATAAGGCCCAATTCCAGATTTCCTGCACAGACGTACATTCCGAAGATAATTTGCAGTCTGCCTGACGTTTCCGGCTTTGTTAACGCGGCTGCAGAGATGATGATCTCGATACCCACAATACTCAATGATCACTGCTGTAGCCCATGTGGACATATGGACATGTCTGCCATTTTTTTTTAGCCAAATTAACTGACAGAGAAGACTGGAGCTGTGGTGATGGGGAGGATTTAGAGTGTACCAGTGAATAAGAAAAAACTAGGGATATGTTAAAAGTTTTTATGGGTTGTGTTTGGACCTCTGCTGCTCACCAGTACGAGTGGAGAGAACCACAATGCTGTGCACTTCTCTCTCTGCTCTATTTCTATGAAATCTGGATGTCCCCAGAGACTTACATTATGAGTCCCTCCAAGTCACGTGACAAAGAGCCAGGAGAGAACATGCTAAGCGCACATTTCTCCTTGCTCCTTCTGGTGAAAACTCAGACCCCGACCGATCACAAGGAAGAGAGGGAAGAGATGAAAAAGAGATGAAGACTCAGACCCCGACTGATCACAAGGAAGAGAGGGAAGAGATGAACACTCAGACCCCAACTGATCACAAGGAAGATGTCATGACCGGGGGTGGACAGGGAGAGTGAGCCCTAAGCTGTCCCTAGAAACACTCTGCCTGCCTACTTGCCCATCCACCCTAAATGATGAATCGACAACTGAGCGCCAGGCCCTTCCTGCCCTAAAGTGCAATGGACGTAACGGTCAATAAATAATACAGTACATAGTCGGGGACAGGTCAGAAACGTGACGGGAATACAAAAACAAGAACAGATAATAATAAACAAACAAGCAGAATAAAGTGTACTAACATACTATTCAGAAACTAGATATGGAATAAGTATACAGCAAAAACAAGGAGATGCAGGGGATGAACAGATGAACTGAATGTCAGAACACTAAACAGGTTAGGAAACATAGAACACTGTTCACACTGAACACAGAACACTAACAAACTAGACTCCCCACTCCAAACATGGAGGAACATCAATACCAAAGCCAAATAGACTCCTAGCCAGCGGGCACTCTCCACCCTGCGATCAGGATACTGGCCTAGATGGAATCCACAGAACACTGGACTGAGAACTGGATGAGTCTGAACAGACTCCACAAAAGCCAAACTCCAAAACATGGAGGAATACAGATCAAGATAACAAACAGGAATATTACAAAAGCAAACTCCATAACATGGACGAATATGGGTCAGGACTCTAAACAGGATTACTAAATACTGAGCACGGGTACAAGCACAAGACTAACAGTGTGAACACAGACTAAGATAACAAGGTTAAAGCAGAATGGACATACATAACACTAAAAGCTGACAAATGTACTAAAACCAAGCAGACTAAAATCTATATCATAACCGGAATAATAACCATGGTAAAAACTCAGTATATAAGCAGACAGCCATAGCAAAGGTGCATAATAAAACGGTCATAGTCAGAGTAATGCACTAATCACTAGCAGAGAGTACCAGCAGAACTTGGGTTTACATAACCCCGCCCGAGTTCCCATAGGCTAAGAGCATTAACTATTCCCTAGCCAGGGAGCACAGAAAACTGTTCAGACCTAGTGTCTGAACAAACATCAAAACAGAAAAATACAAAAACACAAAAATGGACATTACAGAAGAGAGGGAAGTGATGATCAAGAGATGAACACTCAGACCCTGACCGATCATAAGGAAGAGAGGGAAGAGATGATCAAGAGATGAACACTCAGACTCGACCGATCATAAGGAAGAGAGGGAAGAGATGATCAAGAGATGAACACTCAGACCCGACCGATCATAAGGAAGAGAGGGAAGAGATGATCAAGAGATGAACACTCAGACCCCGACCGATCATAAGGAAGAGAGGGAAGAGATGATCAAGAGATGAACACTCAGACCCCGACTGATCACAAGGAAGAGAGTCTATAAATAATAATAAGAAAAAGGCGCTCCAATGGTGAAGAATCACCGGACACTGGAAACAAGGAACGTCATACACCACAGGTGGTTGTGTCAACCAATACACAACAATGGAATGGGCATATGGAGGACACAGGGTCCGGTCTGCAGCCTCCCCAAATATAAGGTAGATAAAAACAGATAACTTCAGATGCAGGTGGGAATGCGTGAGCGCTGACCAGGAACAAAGTTGAGAGGAGCCAGGATAAAATCCAACTTTTATATAGGACCAAGATGTAATGCGCATGCACAGCAAAATGCGTTGCATCTTGGTCCTAAATAAACAAGTTGGATTTTATCCTGGCTCCTCTTAACTTTGTTCCTGGTCAGCGCTCACGCATTTCCACCTGTACCTGAAGTTATCCGTTTATATCTACAAGGAAGAGAGGGGAGAGATGATCAAAAGATGAACACTCAGACCCCGACCTATCACAGGGAAGAGAGGGAAGAGATGAACACTCCGACCCAGACCTATCACAAGGAAGAGAGGGAAGAGATGAACACTCCGACCCAGACCTATCACAAGGAAGAGAGGGAAGAGATGAACACTCAGACCCCGACCTATCACAGGGAAGAGAGGGAAGAGATGAACGCTCCGACCCAGACCTATCACAAGGAAGAGAGGGAAGAGATGAACACTCAGACCCCGACCTATCACAGGGAAGAGAGGGGAGAGATGATCAAGAGATGAACACTCAGACCCCGACCTATCACAGGGAAGAGAGGGAAGAGATGATCAAGAGATGAACACTCAGACCCCGACCTATCACAGGGAAGAGAGGGAAGAGATGATCAAGAGATGAACACTCAGACCCAGACCTATCACAGGGAAAAGATGAACACTCAGACCCCGACCTATCACAGGGAAGAGATGAACACTCAGACCCCGACCTATCACAGGGAAGAGAGGGAAGAGATGATCAAGAGATGAACACTCAGACCCCGACCTATCACAGGGAAGAGAGGGAAGAGATGATCAAGAGATGAACACTCAGACCCTGACCCATCACAGGGAAGAGATGAACACTCAGACCCTGACCTATCACAGGGAAGAGATGAACACTCAGACCCCGACCTATCACAGGGAAGAGAGGGAAGAGATTATCAAGAGATGAACACTCAGACCCTGACCTATCACAAGGAAGAGATGAACACTCAGACCTGACCGATCCTAAGGAAGAGATGGAAAATGTACTTACAGTATACACTTATGAGAGGAGGACAATATGCTCCACTACAAACTGTATTAGGCTACAAAAACAAGTGTATAGCTCTGGCTGGCCTTTCACAGTAACTAGGCCCAAATTACTTTAACAGCAAAAAAAAAAAAAAAAGTACACCACGTAGGTTACACTTATGAGAGGACAATAGGCTCCACTACCCAACTATTATTAGGCACTAAAAGCAGGTGACTATGGCTTGTATTGCCCACCCTAACTGGCCCCTATTAGCTTTAGAGTTGTTGTACACCCCAGTGCAGCAGTACAGAGTCGCTGTGTAGTACACCCAAAAGTGTACTTTCTCTCTCTCCCTTCCCTGTCGGAGCTTTTCTGCAGTGATTTGGGCTTGTGGTGAATCTCTGCTGTAAATCTGTTTCTCTGCAATGAAATGCTGAAATGATAGGCTGTAGCGATGGCTGCCGAATATATAGGGCTGTGACATCACAGGGGTGACTGGCTGCTGATAGGCTGCATCCTGCATGTGATTCATCCCGCCTTCCCAGAGTTCCTTGCCCCATGTCCTCACATGTGGAGCCGCCATTTTAGATGCGCTGGAGCCTGGACCGCAGTAAATGGGATCGCGGCGATATTCGGATTCATTAGGAATCACATTTTTCAGGAATTTTTCTCATCTCTAATTATTATATTTGTGGTCATGGCTCGAAAGGCCGTACGAGCAAGTATACGAAAAAAGGAGAACAAGAGTACTTACCGTCCTGAGCCTTGGAACCCCGGTAGACCTAGTACAGAATTATAAAATACAAACAGCGGATGAGGTGTGCCCAATAACCGCGACCGAGGGCACGCCTATAGAGGGCAAAGAGTCAAGAGTAGGGTGTAACTCTATTTTATTTGTATCACAACGCCAAAACTTTAAACACATTAGCCATTTCGGTAGAGGGATCCGGAATGTACCGGTCAAAACAGCTGGAGTTCCAGCGGCCTAGCTTCTTAATGATGTGAGCTGGGACATCATGTTTGGAGGCTGCGGAGGCCGCCCCGATCCTGAATGAGTGTCCTGAGATGACAGCGGGATCATGACCTAGCATGGTGACTAGGGAGCGGACGTATCTGATAAACTGGGAGGAAGACAGAGCATGCCCAGCCACCGGGAGGAGCGGACTGTACGCTGCTTGCCCGGACAGCATTGAGAGGAGGTCGGTGAGAGACGAGACTGGGCACCACTGATGTGAGGTGGGGAAATATCTGATGGATGCTCCCCATCTGCAGGTTTTAGTGGATGGAAGGGTGAAAGTGAAACCTAGCCTGTTGGATGACAGCTGGCTCAGGGTTGGCCCGGGTGCTCTGCAGCCAGTGCGCGTGAACTCCCCCGGTCTAAGGAAGCCGTAGAAAGCAAGGTATATGGCAGCTTTGATGACCGTGCTGAGGTGAAAACCAAAAGGGTGCGTGTCCAGTAAGGACGACATAGCCCGGAAAAGATCCCCCGTGACCGGTGCGCGAGAAAGAGATTTGGGGTGCGACAAGACTGAAATACCCTTGAGTGCTGCTTTGATCGGATGAGCAGAGAGTAGAGAAGAGGCGTGAGGGTGCGAGAGTGACCTGTGGTGTTGAAGACCTGTTAAGTGAAGTTTGATGGTGTTCTGGGATAAGTGTAAAGAAGAATGGCAAAAACCAACAAAAGCTAGGGAAGAGTGTAAAGTGATTGTGGGGGAAAGCCCTAAGCCCTGCATGAAAGAGGAGAAAACCGCCAAAGCGGTATCATAAGCCCGGATCGTGCTGGGAGCTAAAGACTTCTTGATTAGAGTGTTGGCAATGGAGACGTATCTGGCTAGTCCGTCAGAAGTTGTTGGAACGGAGGCATCGGGACTCCGACACGGTCTGCGTCTGGTTGTACCTGAAAAAACACACTGAATTTAGCCCGAGAGAGTGCATCAGCCGCCAAGTTCTTCCTACCTTCTATGTGTTCGATCAAAAAATGGAAATTGTGCTGGAGAGACAATAAAATGAACCTCCTGACAAAGCGCATTATGTGGGGGGACCTAGAGCGTCCTTTGTTGAGAATGTCGACTGTAGCGGAATTATCGCACAGAAATCGAACTGTGGAGTTAGCCCAGGAATTTCCCCAGACAGCAGCGGCGGCTACGATGGGAAATGTTTCAAACAGAGCTGAAGTTATCTGAAGTCAGGAATATTGAGGATCTCAGCTGGCCAGGGGACGGCTAACCACTTGTTCCCGAAAATGGCTGCGAAGCCAACCGATGAGGCATCGGACACTATTGTCGGGGACCCGTCTGATAAAGGGGAAATGAAGAAAGAGACACCGTTCCAGCTCTCCAAGAAGTGATCCCACATGAGTAGGTCAGCCATCGCCTCTGTTACGCCGAGCGCTCCGGGTCCCCGTTCCTCCCCGGAGCGCTCACGGCGTCTCTCTCCCTGCAGCGCCCCGGTCAGTCCCGCTGACCGGGAGCGCTGCACTGTCATGGCCGTTGGGGATGCGATTCGCACAGCGGGACGCGCCCGCTCGCGAATCGCATCCCAGGTCACTTACCTATCCCGGTCCCCGGCTGTCATGCTCTGGCGCGCGCGGCTCCGCTCTCTAGGGCGCGCGCGCGCCAGCTCTCTTGATTTAAAGGGCCAGTGCACCAATGATGGTGCCTGGCCCAATCTTCCCAATTAGCTTAATTGGCTTCCACCTGCTCCCTGGCTATATCTGATCACTGCCTCTGCACTCCCCTGCCGGATCTTGTTGCCCTTGTGCCTAGTGAAAGCGTTCCCTTGTTTGTTCCTAGCCCGTGTTCCAGACCTCCTGCCGTTGCCCCTGACTACGATCCTTGCTGCCGGCCCTGACCTTCTGCTACGTCCGACCTTGCTTTTGCCTTATCCCTTGTACCATGCCTATCTCAGCAGTCAGAGAGGTTGAGCCGTTGCCGGTGGATACGACCTGGTTGCTACCGCCGCTGCAAGACCATCCCGCTTTGCGGCGGGCTCTGGTGAAAACCAGTAGCGACTTAGAACCGGTCCACCGACACGGTCCTCGCCAAACCCTCTCTGACACAGAGGATCCACCTCCAGCCTGCCGATCCGTGACAGTAGATCCGGCCATGGATTCCGCTGAGGTGCCGCTGTCAAGTTTTGCCGACATTTCCACGGTGATCGCCCAGCAAGCCCTAAAGATCACCCAACGAAATCACCAGCTGGCTTACTTGACCACCGTGACACTGCAACTTCAGTCACAGATACAGCAGCTTCAGTCACAATTTCAGTCACAGCTACAGCTGCAACAACCATCTCCTCCACCGGCTCCTGCAACTCCTCCGCAGCAACCGGCCGCTCCTAACCTCTGCTTGTTGATGAGGACTCTAGACTCTGCCGTGGTCTCCTGCCTGGGAAGGCCCTGCCATGTGCCACACCGCCCGGAGCACCTCTCTTACAGTATCCTTTGCAATCCTTCCCTGTGCCTCCCGCCGAGGAGGCTATGCAACTGGATCGGTCCCGCCTGACCCCTGAAGAGAGGACTCGCCGCAGGAGGAAAGAAGATTTACTTCTACACTGCACTGTGCGTTACCGCACAGAACCCCTGCTCTTCAGCATGGAACTTTTTGTTTGGCCCAAATGCTCCTCTGAAGTCCTCCTCGGTCTGCCATGGCTCCAACCCCCATCTTCTGCCCTTGTCTGGACCACCGGGGAGATCGGGAGCTGGGGTGCTTCTTGCCACAGGAAGTGCCTCACGTCTGCTCCCAGTTCCGTCAGTCAAGCCTCTGTGTCTCCCCCGTTACCTGGCCTCCCCAAGGCCTGCCCGGACTATGCTGTGCCTCCTCCTCACGGCTCCCGTCCTGTTGACACTCTGCCCCGTGCCGGGCTTGACCCTCTTCCCTCCCTCCCCACCCCCACGCCTTCTTGTGTGCCCACTGTTGATGTGGTTTCCCGGGGCTTCGCCACCATCTGGGAAAAAACTCTGAAATTCCTCATGCCGGCCTCATCCCGGGTGAAGAAGCTTGCCGGGAAAAAGAGAAGAGCTCCTCCTGTTTTTGTGTGGCTCTCCGCCAAGTTTATCGGCTTCCGTGTCCCCAGCTTTTATCTCGGACCACGTTATCTTGGACCCTTTGTACTTGAGTTCTCAGGCTCCAAGAAGAGGGGGAGACCCAAGGGGGGGGGGGGTACTGTTACGCCGAGCGCTCCGGGTCCCCGTTCCTCCCCGGAGCGCTCACGGCGTCTCTCTCCCTGCAGCGCCCCGGTCAGTCCCGCTGACCGGGAGCGCTGCACTGTCATGGCCGTTGGGGATGCGATTCGCACAGCGGGACGCGCCCGCTCGCGAATCGCATCCCAGGTCACTTACCTATCCCGGTCCCCGGCTGTCATGCTCTGGCGCGCGCGGCTCCGCTCTCTAGGGCGCGCGCGCGCGCGCCAGCTCTCTTGATTTAAAGGGCCAGTGCACCAATGATGGTGCCTGGCCCAATCTTCCCAATTAGCTTAATTGGCTTCCACCTGCTCCCTGGCTATATCTGATCACTGCCTCTGCACTCCCCTGCCGGATCTTGTTGCCCTTGTGCCTAGTGAAAGCGTTCCCTTGTTTGTTCCTAGCCCGTGTTCCAGACCTCCTGCCGTTGCCCCTGACTACGATCCTTGCTGCCGGCCCTGACCTTCTGCTACGTCCGACCTTGCTTTTGCCTTATCCCTTGTACCATGCCTATCTCAGCAGTCAGAGAGGTTGAGCCGTTGCCGGTGGATACGACCTGGTTGCTACCGCCGCTGCAAGACCATCCCGCTTTGCGGCGGGCTCTGGTGAAAACCAGTAGCGACTTAGAACCGGTCCACCGACACGGTCCTCGCCAAACCCTCTCTGACACAGAGGATCCACCTCCAGCCTGCCGATCCGTGACAGCCTCATTGTTGATGTGAATGACCTGCCTCTGACCCGATACTGAGGGGAGAAGGTCCAAAAGTCTGGATATGAAGGCTCTCCCCTGCGGGATGATCCTCATAGCGAAAGCCATCATGCCCAGGAGGCTCTGGAGTTCGACCCTGGTTACTGTGCGACTCCTGGATAGGTTGTGTATCATCTCCCGGGTTCTGACTAGTTTCTCCTGGGGAAGCCTAGCCTGCATGCTTACAGTGTCTAGGATGACGCCCAAGAACACCAGCTGCCTGACGGGGCCCTCCGTCTTGTGTGGTGCCACTGGGACCCCGATTTCCTTGAACAGAGACAGTAGTGAAGTGAGGTTGAGAGGAGCGAGACTGGGATGTTCGAGTAGTAAGAAGTCATCCAGGTAGTGTATGACGTGCTGGCAGTCGGCCACGTTCTGGAGTGCCCAATGCAGTGCTGTGGCTAGTTGGTCAAAGAGCCAGGGGCTGCTCTTTGCCCCGAACGTGAACTTAACTGCGAAATAATACTTGTCCAGCCATCTGACACCGTGCCATTGCCAGAGGTCTTGTCTGATCGGGAGTAGTTTACAAGCGTCCGTTATGTCCGCTTTGGACAACCAAGTGTTCCTCCCTAACTGTAGGATGATCTGTATGGCTCGGTCAATAGTAGCATATTTCATGGAGAACTCGTCGGAGGGGATTAAAGCATTGATGCTGGGAAAGATGGAGGAATAAGGCGCCGAGAGGTCATAAATTAATCTTCTTTTATTGGAATATTTGCCTGTGGCAAGCCCCAGAGGGCTGACTCTCGAACATGAAAAAGGGGGCACATCAAAGGGACCTATCATGAAACCTTTTGCCAGTTCCTGCTGGATTAGCCCGGACACGATCTCTGGCTCGGAAAGGGCTGATGACAGGTTACCACATTCATGCGTGCTTTGCGGCAAAGCGACCAAACCTGTGTGGAACCCATCGCAAAAACCCGCCACCAGCCATCTCACCCAGCCGGGCTCAGGATGACCAGCTAGGACCTGGGCGAGGACCTGGACCTGTACCACGCCTAGTCATGCCTGAGGGCCCTTCTGGGAGCAGATAGAGCTGGGGTGAGCCCTGAAACAAATGAAACACACATGTAGTAGTCTGCAATTGCTGTACATGCAGGAGGAAAGATTGAAGTTATTGCAGATCTGGGTCTTGCCCAGGTACCTCACTGGTCTACCGAGCCTAAGGCGGCCACGTTCCTTGGAGCTGGAGGGGTGAAGGTGTTCAGGCTCCTACTGGTGCTGGGTTCCCCTGGGTTGCTGACCTGCGGGCACCAGCTGGAAGAATGCGTGGTCACCCCGCATGCGGTGCAGGAGGGGGCTTTCAGACCAGCGAAATGTTCGCAGTATAGCTCTGTGTCTATAGACCCCCAGTTGGTGACGTAGCCGAACTGAGCGTATGCGGCTGCTACTTTTGCTGAAAAAGACTTGTGGTACTCGTAGAACGTGGTACCCCCGTATTTGTACGCCATCTGCACTACCCTGTGTAAATACAGGTCCAACTCCTCCCTGCGGCCAGGGCTGACTGAACAGAGTACTTCCCTGAATAGTCCAAATGCCAGCACAAACTCAGTGACACTCAACTTCCTGCTGAGCCTAGCGTCCTTGCTTTTGAACGTGACCGCCAGCTCCCCGCAGGCAACGGTTTTGGTATCATGTAAGTCCGTGGTGGCAATTAGCAGAGAGGCGAGGTTGACCTCTTTTCCCTCAAGGATGTCCTTTTTTATGGCTGCCGAGATGAAATGTGCGGGCGTGATGATCGGTGGAGGATGTGGCATACCTGAAGGCGTGGCCTGAGAGGTAGAAGCCGTGGTCGACGCTGTGGTCGTGACTGCTTCGTCGCTCCTGGAGAGTTCCATTAGGTCTAGCCTAGCCTTGAAGCCTGACACCGTCGTAAGCACCTCAGTCATCACATGAATGTGACCGACCGAAAGGTGTGATGGAGGAAGGTGTGATACTGAAACTGAGGCTAAGTGTATGCTGTTGCGATGAAGAAGAGTCAGAACAGCATACGCAGAGGACCCCACTGAAGAAGAGTCAGACGCAGGTGATCCTCTGCCTATGAGTGGTGTCGAGTTGGTGTCGAGTCGAGTCAGAAATAACCAATGCCAAGTCTCGCTGATATATTCACGGTGGTCGCCCAGCAATCCCGACTGATCGCCCAACAAGGTCACCAGCTGTCGCACTTGACCACCATGCTACAGCAACTTCAGTAACAGCTACAGCAGCTGCTACAGCAACAACCATCTCCTCCGCCGGCTCCTGCACCTCCTCCGCCGCTCCTAACCTCCGCTTGTCCCTGCCGGACAAATTTGATGGGGACTCTAGACTCTGCCGTGGTCTCCTGTCTGGGAAGGCCCTGTCATGGACCACACCGCTCTGGGCACCTCTCTCCCAGTATCCTTTGCAATCTACCCCTGTGCCTCCCGCCGAGGAGGCTATGCAAGTGGATCGGTCTCGCCTGACCCATGAAGAGAGGACTCGCCGCAGAGATAAAAATTTATGTCTGTACTGCGCTAGTACCGAACATTTCCTAGTGGACCGCCCTATTCGTCCTCCACGTCTGGGAAACGCACGCACGCACCCAGCTCACGTGGGAGTGGCGTCTCTTGGTATGAAGTCTGCTTCTCCACGTCTCACTGTGCCCGTACGGATTTCTCCTTCTGCCAACTCCTTCTTCTCAGCTGTGGCCTTCTTGGACTCTGGTTCTGTGGGAAATTTTATTTTGGCCTCTTTTGTTAATAAGTTCAACATCCCTGTGACCCGTCTCGCCAAGCCGCTCTACATTTCCTCGATCAACGGAGTAATATTGGACTGCACTGTGCGTTACCGCACAGAACCCTGCTCATGAGCATTGGACTGCATCTCGAAAAAATGTAACTTTTTGTTTTGCCCAACTGCACCTCTGAAGTCCTCCTCGGTCTGCCATGGCTCCAACGCCACTCTCCTACCCTTGACTGGACCACCGGGGAGATCAAGAGCTGGGGTGCTTCTTGCCACAAAAAATGCCTCACGTCTGCTCCCAGTCCCGTCAGGTAAGCCTCAGTGCCTCCTCCTATACCTGGTCCCCCAAAGGCCTATCAGGACTATGCCGTGCCTCCTCATAGCCCCCCATCCTGGTAACACTCTGCCCTCTGCCAAGCTTCACCCTCTTCCCCCCCTCCCCACTCCCCACTCCCACCCCTTCTGGTTTGCCCGCTGTTGATGAGGTTTCCCGGGACTTCTCCACCATCCGGAAAGAGACTCAAAAATCCCTCATACAGGCCTCATCCCGGATGAAGAAACATGCCGACAAAAAAAGAAGAACTCCTCCTGTCTTTGTTCCTGGAGACAAAGTGTGGCTCTCCGCCAAGTATATCCGCTTCCGTGTTCCCAGTTATAAACTGGGATCACGTTATCTTGGACCCTTTAAAATCAAATGCCAAATCAATCCTGTCTCCTACAAACTCCTTCTTCCCCCTTCTCTCCGTATTCCTAACGCTTTTCATATCTCTCTCCTTAAACCGCTTATCCTTAACCGCTTCTCTCCCAAGGTTGTTGCTCCTACTCCTATCTCCGGGTCCTCAGATGTCTTCTCGGTTAAAGAAATTCTCGCATCTAAGACGCTCAGAGGTAAAAGAATTTTTCTTGTAGATTGGGAGAATTGCGTTCCTGAGGAGAGGTCATGGGTATCCGAGGATAACATTCTCGACAAGGACCTAATCCACAAATTTTCAGGTTCCAAAAAGAGGGGGAGACCCAAAGGGGGGGGTACTGTTACGCCGAGCACTCCGGGTTCCCGCTCCTCCCCAGAGCGCTCGCAGCGTTCTCCTGTTCGCAGTGCCCCGGTCAGACCCGCTGACCGGGAGCGCTGCGATAATGTCCCTAGCCGTGATGCGATCCGCGATGCGGGACACGCCCGCTCGCGATTCGCATCCCGGCCCGCTTACCAGACTGGTTCCCCGTTTGTGCTGTCTCAGCGCGCGCGGCCCCGCTCCCTAGGGGGCGCGCGCCGGCTCTTTAAGATTTAAAGGGCCAGTGCACCAATGATTGGTGCCTGGCCCAATCAGTCTGATTAGCTTCCACCTGCCCCCTGTCTATATTACCTCACTTCCCCTGCACTTCCTTGCCGGATCTTGTTGCCATTGTGCCTTGAGAAAGCTATCACTGTGTTTGCCATTTCCAGTGTTCCTGACCTCTTGCCGTTGCTATTGACTACGAACCTTGCCGCCTGCCCCGACCTTCTGCTACGTCTGACCTTGCTTCTGCCTAGTCCTTCTGTCCCACGCCTGTCTCAGCAGTCAGAGAGGTTGAGCCGTTGCCGGTGGATACGACCTGGTTGCTACCGCCGCAGCAAGACCATCCCGCTTTGTGGCGGGCTCTGGTGAACACCAGTAGCCTCTTAGAACCGGTCCACCGACACGGTCCACGCCAATCCCTCGCTGACACAGAGGATCCACCTCCAGCCTGCCGAATCCTAACAGGGATAAGATGTCTAGGGGCGAAGTAACCAGTCAGTTAAAAAAAGAGGGTGCTGGAAACCCCCTTTCCCTACCGTCCCTCAGCAGCACAATGTAAGGCGCCCTGCCCACAAAGGACACTAAGCTTGTGCTGCTGAGGAGACTAAGGGAAAACAAATTAACTACTTAAATTTAGTCACCAGCGTACGAGTTTGAACTTTGTTGCCGTAACTCCAACATTCTAACATTCAAAGGGAGCGCTCTCCCCACGGTCAGCTGACCGCCACTACCGGAAGCTCGCCAGCGTGCAGCCGCAAAGGACATCACAGATGTCGGCAGGAGCGCGATTACTCGCAAGTTTCATCACCGCCGGCTGGAGCACCGGAGAACCAGGAGTCCCAACGTGGAGCGGTGAGTGACACTTTGTGCCAAACCATCTTCCTTCCGCAGACACACCGGGAACTTGCTAACTAAAGGTGGAATTGTGCATTTTATATTACAGAACAGTATCTTAACCCCTTAAGGACTCAGCCCATTTTGGCCTTAAGGACTCAGACAATTTAATTTTTACGTTTTCATTTTTTCCTCCTCGCCTTCTAAAAATCATAACTCTTTTATATTTTCATCCACAGACTAGTATGAGGGCTTATTTTTTGCGTGACCAGTTGTCCTTTGTAATGACATCACTCATTATATCATAACATGTATGGCGCAACCAAAAAACACAATTTTTGTGCGGAAATTAAAATGAAAAACGCAATTTTGCTAATTTTGGAAGGTTTTGTTTTCACGCCGTACAATTTATGGTAAAAATGACGTGTGTTCTTTATTCTTAGGGTCAATAGGATTAAAATGATACCCATTATTATATACTTTTATATTATTGTTGCGCTTAAAAAAAATCACAAACTTTTTAACCAAATTAGTACGTTTATAATCCCTTTATTTTGATGACCTCTAACTTTTTTATTTTTCCGTATAAGTGGCGGTATGAGGGCTCATTTTTTGCGCCATGATCTGTACTTTTTTTTGATACCACATTTGCATATAAAAAATTTTTAATACACTTTTTATAATTTTTTTTTAAATAAAATGTATTAAAAAAGTAGGAATTTTGGACTTTTTTTATTTTTTTTCGTTCACGCCGTTCACCGTACGGGATCATTAACATTTTATTTTAATAGTTCGGACATTTACGCACGCGGCGATACCAAATATGTCTATAAAAAATGTTTTTTACGCTTTTTGGGGGTAAAATAGGAAAAAACGGACGTTTTACTTTTTTATTGGGGGAGGGGATTTTTCACTTTTTTTTTACTTTTACTTTTACATTTTTTTACATTTTTTTTTACACTTGGATAGTCCCCATAGGGGACTATTCATAGCAATACCATGATTGCTAATACTGATCTGTTCTATGTATAGGACATAGAACAGATCAGTATTATCGGTCATCTCCTGCTCTGGTCTGCTCGATCACAGACCAGAGCAGGAGACGCCGGGAGCCGGACGGAGGAAGGAGAGGGGACCTCCGTGCGGCGTTATGAATGATCGGATCCCCGCAGCAGCGCTGCGGGCGATCCGATCGTTCATTTAAATCGCGAACTCCCGCAGATGCCGGGATCTGTATTGATCCCGGCACCTGAGGGGTTAATGGCGGACGCCCGCGAGATCGCGGGCGTCGGCCATTGCCGGCGGGTCCCTGGCTGCGATCAGCAGCCGGGATCAGCCGCGCATGACACGGGCATCGCTCCGATGCCCGCGGTTATGCTTAGGACGTAAATGTACGTCCTGGTGCGTTAAGTACCACCTCACCAGGACGTACATTTACGTCCTGCGTCCTTAAGGGGTTAAAGGGGTACTCCGGCACTAAGACATCTTAACCCCTATCCAAGATGCCTTATCGCTGGGGACCCCCGTGATCATGCACGCAGCACCCTGTTATAATCAGCCCCGGGTCTGATTACTGGCGATCATGGGGGCCGGAGCATTGTCACACCCCATCCCATAGGCTTGCATTGAAGGGGTGGAGCGCGACGTCACACGGGGGCGGACAGCTGTCACGCCCCTTCCCATAGGCTTGCATTGAGGGGGCGGAGCGTGACGTCACATGGGGCGGACAGCTGCCACGCCCCTCCCATAGGCTTGCATTGAAGGGGTGGAGCGTGATGTCACACGGGGGCGGACAGCTGCCATGCCCCCTCCCATAGGCTTGCATTGAGGGGGGGAGCGTGATGTCCCATGGGGCGGACAGCTGTCACACCCCCTCCCATAGGCTTGCATTGAAGGGGTGGAGCGCGATGTCACACGGGGGCGGACAGCTGTCACGCCCCTTCCCATAGGCTTGCATTGAGGGGCCGGAGCGTGACGTCACATGGGGCGGACAGCTGTCACACCCCCTCCCATAGGCTTGCATTGAGGGGGCGGAGTGTGACGTCACATGGGGTGGACAGCTGCCACGCCCCCTCCCATAGGCTTGCATTGAGGGGGCGGAGTGTGACATCACACGGGGGCGGACAGCTGTCACGCTCCCTCCAATTGGCTTGCATTGAGGGGGTGGAGCGTGACGTCACATGGGGGTGGGGCAGTTATGTCACAATGCTCCAGCGCCTGTGATCGCCAGTCATCAGACCCGGAGCGAACACGCTCCGGGGACTGATGGTAACGGGGTGCCGCGTGCAAGATCACGGGGGTCCCCAGCGGCAGGACCCCCGCAATCAGGCATCTTATCCCCTATCCTTTGATTGAGGGATAAGATGTCTTAGCGCCGGAGTACCCCTTTAAGGTGGAACATCATTTTGTTACAGGTGGTCACAACCCTTTTCTGCAGGGTGGAGACTTTTTTTTACAGGTGGACATTCACCAAGTGGAACTATAGGCTATAGACCTTTTCTTTTTTCCACCATTGCACATAGCGTATAACCGTCCTATACTGCACGTTACTGTTAGCAATTGTTTATTATCCAGTCCGGACGCTAAAAACTGCAAGGGCCCTGCGGAGCATTTTTAGATTTTTATTTTAATTGATTGTATCTCCTTTTGTGCAATTTAATGTCATATATTTGAGAAGATTAAACCTCGTTTTTTTACTATCTATTATTGAAGTCCATCGTACACTCATTTGGGTAGGACAATAAGGACTGTGGGGTGTTTGATTTTTTTTCTAGATATCATTTACACATCTGCAGAACTTTATGGCATCAGCTGATTGGAAAACATTTTTTTCCCCTGCGGAGTACCCCTTTAAGGGTTATTTTTTTTTGAATCTCAGCTTGTTATGCCCTATGCATAGGAGAGGGTATAACAAGCCGATTGGTGGAAGTCTGACCGTTGGGACCCCCACTGATCAGGAGATCGGATGCGTAATGCGACTGCGCAGCTGCGACTCTACTGATCGATCCTCTATGAAATGGGAGGTGGCCGCGCAGGCGCTGTTCATTCTGGGGACAGTAATGTCCTCTTTCTCGAGATCATGGGGGTGTGACTGCCGGGACAATCAGTGATCTCAAGAATAGAGACCTAATTGTTCCTGCAATGAATGGAGCGCACAGCGCATGCACGGCCACCTCTCCATTCATAGAGAATCAGTAGAGCTGCGGCTGCGCGGTGACATGTCTAAAGGTTTTCTTAAAATGACAGGGACGCTGTAATGGTTTTGCCCACAGACTCCTGAAGACTTGCACCATCAGAGTTTGGCCGTTATTTTTTTTTTTTACCATTACTGAAGTGTTTTTCCAAACAGTGTGTCTCCAGCTGTTCCAAAACTACAACTCCCAGTATGCCCGGACAGGCTTTGGCTGTCCGGGCATGCTGGGAGTTGTAGTTTTGCAACAGCAGGAGTCACACTGCTTGGGAAACACTGACATAGAGGTTAGGACAGTGTTTCCCAAAAAAGGGGGATTCCAGGATGCTCAGAAAGCCAAAGGACTGTCTGCCTCCTCCAGAGCTTCCACACTGTCCCTAAAAGGTAAATCAAGGTTTCCCTCCTATGTAATTTCTTAGTACAATGGTCTTCATATTTTAAGCCTCCAAACCCTCAGCATGCCTGGACAGCCAAAGGCTTGTTTGCCTCCTTCAGAGGGTCCACAATGTCCCTGAAAGGTAAATCAAGGCTTTTATTTTATCTCAGTAGCCTTTGACTTTGCTCCGCAGTAACGCTCGTGTGATCATCCTTTATGTGCGAATAAACATGAAAAGCAATCTTGAGAGCCAAAAGTTTTTTATGTAACTGTGGGTTCTGAGAAGCAGACGACCAGCGGAGACCGACCATAGATGGAGCGGAGGAAGAGGAGTTAAAATTTTTTGTTCTTCATTAGGAATCAGGGGGACATTAGGACAATAAATATAACAGCAGTACTTCTTTATGTTAAAGGGTTACTCCGGTGGAAAACTTTTTTTTTTTTTAAATCAACTGGTGCCAGAAAATTAAACAGATTTGTAAATTACTTCTATAAAAAAATCGTAATCCTTCCAGTACTTATTAGCTGCTGAATACTACAGAGGAAATTATTTTCTATTTGGAACACAGGACTCTCTGCTGACACCTCTGTCCATTTTAGGAACTGTCCAGAGCAGCATATGTTTTCTATGGGGATTTTCTCCTTCTCTGGACAGTTCCTAAAATGGACAGAGATGTCAGCAGAGAGCACTGTGCTCGTGATGTCAGCAGAGAGCTCTGTGTTCCAAAAAGAAAGGAATTTCCTCTGTAGTATTCAGCAGCTAATAAGTACAGGAAGGATTAAGATTTTTTAATAGAAGTAATTTACAAATCTGTTTAACTTTCTGGCACCAGTTGATTTAAAAAAAAAAAAAGTTTTCCACTGGAGTACCCCTTTAAAGGCTCATTTTATGGTGGGGAATCCTATGAACAAATGTAGAAGGGTCTCGCCTGTGTTCAGGATCTATAACATTACGGCCTCTAGTGTCACTGATGATCTTGGTGGACTGGGCCGGTCCTTGTATTACATGGTCGGCCAAGTACTAATGGGCCTCTTCGCTCACCTGAACTCTCTACACTCTGTGACACATTGTGGGTAACATGGCTACTCTGACAGTCATGATATACAAGGGGTTATCCAGGGTTAGAAAAACAGAGAGAGAGAGAGAGAGAGAGAGAGAGAGACGGGTGTAGATGGTTGTAGACAGGTGTAGACGGGTGTAGACGGGTGTAGACGGGTGTAGATGGGTGTAGATGGGTGTAGATGGGTGTAGATGGGTGTAGATGGCTGTAGACTGTTGTAGATGGTTGTAGACGGGTGTAGGAGGTTGTAGATGGGTGTAGATGGGTGTAGATGGGTGTAGACGGGTGTAGACGGGTGTAGACAGTTGTAGATGGGTGTAGACGGTTGTAGACAGTTGTAGAAGGGTGTAGATGGTTGTAGACGGGTGTAGATGGGTGTAGACGGGTGTAGACGGGTGTAGATGGGTGTAGACAGTTGTAGACGGTTTTAGATGGGTGTAGACAGTTGCAGACGGTTGCAGACGGGTGTGTTCAGGATCTATAACATTACGGCCTCTAGTGTCACTGATGATCTTGGTGGACTGGGCCGGTCCTTGTACTACATGGTCGGCCATGTACTAATGGGCCTCTTCGCTCACCTGAACTCTACACTCTGTGACACATTGTGGGTAACATGGCTACTCTGACAGTCATGATATACAAGGGGTTATCCAGGGTTAGAAAAACAGAGAGAGAGAGAGAGAGAGACGGGTGTAGATGGTTGTAGACAGGTGTAGACAGGTGTAGACAGGTGTAGACAGGTGTAGACGGGTGTAGATGGGTGTAGATGGGTGTAGATGGGTGTAGACGGCTGTAGACTGTTGTAGATGGTTGTAGACGGGTGTAGACAGTTGTAGATGGGTGTAGACAGTTGTAGATGGGTGTAGACGGTTGTAGACAGTTGTAGAAGGGTGTAGATGGTTGTAGACAGGTGTAGATGGGTGTAGATGGGTGTAGATGGGTGCAGACGGGTGTAGATGGTTGTAAAAGGGTGTAGATGGGTGTAGATGGGTGTAGACGGGTGTAGACAGTTGTAGATGGGTGTAGACGGTTGTAGATGGTTGCAGACGGTTGCAGACGGGTGTGTTCAGGATCTATAACATTACGGCCTCTAGTGTCACTGATGATCTTGGTGGACTGGGCCGGTCCTTGTACTACATGGTCGGCCAAGTACTAATGGACCTCTTCGCTCACCTGAACTCTCTACACTCTGTGACACATTGTGGGTAACATGGCTACTCTGACAGTCATGATATACAAGGGGTTATCCAGGGTTAGAAAGAGAGAGAGAGACGGGTGAAGATGGTTGTAGATGGGTGTAGATGGCTGTAGATGGCTGTAGACGGTTGTAGATGGTTGTAGACAGTTGTAAAAGGGTGTAGATGGTTGTAGACGGGTGTAGATGGGTGTAGACAGTTGTAGATGGGTGTAGATGGGTGTAGACGGTTGTAGACGGTTGCAGACGGTTGCAGACGGTTGTAGACGGGTGTGTTCAGGATCTATAACATTACGGCCTCTAGTGTCACTGATGATCTTGGTGGACTGGGCCGGTCCTTGTACTACATGGTCGGCCAAGTACTAATGGGCCTCTTCCCTCACCTGAACTCTCTACACTCTGTGACATATTGTGAGTAACATGGCTACTCTGACAGTCATGATATACAAGGGGTTATCCGGGGTTAGAAAGAGAGAGAGAGACGGGTGTAGATGGTTGTAGACGGCTGTAGATGGGTGTAAACAGTTGTAGACGGGTGTAGACAGTTGTAGATGGGTGTAGAAGGGTGTAGACGGTTGTAGAAGGGTGTAGATGGGAGTAGGCGGTTGTAGATGGTTGTAGACGTGTGTAGACAGTTGTAGATGGTGTAGAAGGGTGTCGATGGGTGTAGACGGGTGTAGATGGTTGTAGACGGGTGTAGATGGTTGTACACGGTTGTAGATGGGTGTAGATGGTTGTAGACAGGTGTAAATGGTTGCAGACGGTTGTAGAAGGTTGTAGACAGTTGCAGACGGGTGTAGATGGTTGTAGACGGTTGGGGTTGTAGACGGGTGTAGACGGGTGTAGACGGTTGTAGATGGGTGTAGATGGTTGTAGACGGGTGTAGACAGATGTAGATGGTTGTAGACAGTTGTAGGCCGTTGTAGATGGGTGTAGATGGGTGTAGATGGTTGTAGACGGGTGTGTTCAGGATCTATAACATTACGGCCTCTAGTGTCACTGATGATCTTGGTGGACTGGGCCGGTCCTTGTATTACATGGTCGGCCAAGTACTAATGGGCCTCTTCCCTCACCTGAACTCTCTACACTCTGTGACATATTGTGGGTAACATGGCTACTCTGACAGTCATGATATACAAGGGGTTATCCAGGGTTAGAAAGAGAGAGAGAGAGAGAGAGAGAGAGAGAGAGAGAGAGAGACGGGTGTAGATGGTTGAAGACGGGTGTAGATGGCTGTAGACGGGTGTAGATGGCTGTAGGCGGTTGTAGACAGTTGTAGAAGGGTGTAGACGGGTGTAGATGGTTGTAGACTGTTGCAGACGGTTGTAGAAGGGTGTAGATGGGTGTAGACGGTTGTAGACGGTTGGGGGTGTAGATGGCTGTAGATGGTTGTAGGCGGTTGTAGAAGGGTGTAGATGGGTGTAGATGGGTGTAGATGGGTGTAGACGGGTGTAGATAGGTGTAGACAGTTGTAGATGGGTGTAGATGGTTGTAGGCGGGTGTAGATGGTTGTAGATGGTTGTAGACGGTTGTAGACGGGTGTAGATGGTTGTAGAAGGTTGTAGACTGTTGCAGACGGTTGTAGAAGTGTGTAGATGGGTGTAGACGGTTGGGGGTGTAGATGGGTGTAGATGGTTGTAGGCGGTTGTAGAAGGGTGTAGAAGGGTGTAGACAGTTGTAGGCGGGTGTAGATGGGTGTAGATGGGTGTAGACGGGTGTAGATTGGTGTAGACAGTTGTAGATGGGTGTAGATGGTTGTAGACGGTCGTAGACGGTTGTAGACGGGTGTAGATGGTTGTAGACGGTTGTAGACGGGTGTAGATGGTTGTAGAAGGTTGTAGACTGTTGCAGATGGTTGTAGAAGGGTGTAGATGGGTGTAGACGGTTGTAGACGGTTGGAGGTGTAGATGGGTGTAGATGGTTGTAGATGGTTGTAGGCGGTTGTAGAAGGGTGTAGAAGGGTGTAGACAGTTGTAGGCGGGTGTAGATGGGTGTAGACAGTTGTAGATGGGTGTAGATGGTTGTAGGCGGGTGTAGACAGTTGTAGATGGTTGTAGACGGTTGTAGACGGGTGTAGATGGTTGTAGACGGGTGTGTTCAGGATCTATAACATTACGGCCTCTAGTGTCACTGATGATCTTGGTGGACTGGGCCGGTCTTGTACTACATGGTCGGCCAAGTACTAATGGGCTGTCACGATGCCGGCTGGCAGGAGGTGGATCCTCTGTGCCAGAGAGGGATTGGCGTGGACCGTGCTAGTGGACCGGTTCTAAGTTACTACTGGTGTTCACCAGAGCCCGCCGCAAAGCGGGATGGTCTTGCTGCGGCGGTAGTGACCAGGTCGTATCCACTAGCAACGGCTCAACCTCTCTGACTGCTGAAGATAGGCGCGGTACAAGGGAGTAGACAGAAGCAAGGTCGGACGTAGCAGAAGGTCGGGGCAGGCAGCAAGGATCGTAGTCAGGGGCAACGGCAGGAGGTCTGGAACACAGGCTAGGAACACACAAGGAAACGCTTTCACTGGCACAATGGCAACAAGATCCGGCGAGGGAGTGCAGGGGAAGTGAGGTATGTATAGGGAGTGCACAGGTGAACACACTAATTAGAACCACTTGCGCCAATCAGCGGCGCAGTGGCCCTTTAAATCGCAGAGACCCGGCGCGCGCGCGCCCTAGGGAGCGGGGCCGCACGCGCCGGGACAAGACCGACGGAGAGCGAGTCAGGTACGGGAGCCGGGGTGCGCATCGCGAGCGGGCGCCACCCGCATCGCGAATCGCATCCCGGCTGGAGGCGGTATCGCAGCGCACCGGGTCAGTGGATCTGACCGGAGCGCTGCAGTAGCGAGAGTGTAGCGAGCGCTCCGGGGAGGAGCGGGGACCCGGAGCGCTCGGCGTAACAGTACCCCCCCCCTTGGGTCTCCCCCTCTTCTTAGAGCCTGAGAACCTGAGGAGCAGACTTTTGTCTAGGATATTGTCCTCAGGTTCCCAGGATCTCTCTTCAGGACCACAACCCTCCCAATCGACCAAAAAAAAAGTTTTCCCTCTGACCTTCTTGGAGGCCAGTATCTCCTTTACGGAGAAGATGTCCGAGGAGCCGGAAACAGGAGTGGGAGAAACAAGTTTGGGAGAGAAACGGTTGATGATGAGTGGTTTAAGAAGAGAAACGTGAAAGGCATTAGGAATACGAAGAGAAGGAGGAAGAAGAAGTTTGTAAGAGACAGGATTAATCTGGCACAAAATTTTGAAAGGACCAAGATAGCGTGGTCCCAATTTGTAGCTAGGGACACGGAAGCGGACATATTTAGCGGAGAGCCATACCTTGTCTCCAGGAGAAAAAATGGGGGGAGCTCTTCTTTTCTTATCAGCAAACTTCTTCATGCGTGATGAAGCCTGTAAGAGAGAATTTTGGGTCTCTTTCCATATGGTGGAAAGATCACGAGATATTTCATCCACAGCGGGCAAACCAGAGGGCAAGGGAGTAGGGAGGGGGGGAAGAGGGTGACGGCCGTACACCACGAAAAATGGGGATTTGGAGGAAGATTCAGAGACTCTGAAGTTATACGAGAATTCGGCCCATGGTAGAAGATCTGCCCAGTCATCCTGGCGGGAGGAAACAAAATGCCGTAAATAATCACCCAGGACCTGGTTAATTCTTTCTACTTGCCCATTGGATTGAGGATGATATGCAGAAGAAAAGTTTAATTTAATCTTGAGTTGTTTACAGAGAGCCCTCCAGAATTTTGACACGAATTGGACGCCTCTATCCGAGACGATCTGCGTGGGCAACCCGTGAAGACGAAAAATGTGTACAAAAAATTGTTTTGCCAACTGAGGCGCTGAAGGAAGACCAGGAAGAGGGATGAAATGTGCCATCTTGGAGAATCGATCAACGACCACCCAAACAACAGTGTTGCCACGGGATGGAGGTAAGTCTGTAATAAAGTCCATACCAATCAGAGACCAAGGCTGTTCGGGGACAGGCAGAGGATGAAGAAGACCAGCGGGCTTCTGGCGAGGAGTCTTATCCCGGGCACAGACAGTGCAGGCTCGCACAAAATCCACAACATCTATCTCCAGAGTCGGCCACCAATAGAAACGAGAGATGAGTTGCACGGATTTCTTGATGCCCGCATGACCTGCGAGATGGGAGGAGTGACCCCATTTGAGGATTCCGAGGCGTTGGCGTGGAGAGACGAAGGTCTTCCCTGGAGGAGTTTGCCTGATGGAGGCTGGAGAAGTGGAGATCAGGCAGTCAGGAGGAATGATGTGTTGCGGAGAGAGCTCTACTTCCGAGGCATCCGAGGAACGAGAGAGAGCATCGGCCCTAATGTTCTTATCGGCAGGACGAAAGTGAATTTCAAAATTAAATCGGGCAAAGAACAGAGACCACCTGGCCTGGCGAGGATTCAGCCGTTGGGCAGACTGGAGATAGGAGAGGTTCTTGTGATCGGTGTAAATAATAACTGGAAATCTTGATCCCTCCAGCAGATGCCTCCATTCCTCAAGTGCTAATTTAATGGCTAGAAGCTCTCGATCCCCGATGGAGTAGTTCCTCTCCGCCGGAGAGAAGGTCCTAGAAAAAAAACCACAAGTAACAGCATGCCCGGAAGAATTTTTTTGTAGAAGGACCGCTCCAGCTCCTACTGAGGAGGCATCAACCTCCAATAGGAAGGGTTTAGATGGGTCAGGTCTGGAGAGCACGGGAGCCGAAGAAAAGGCAGACTTGAGCTGTTTAAAGGCGTCTTCCGCTTGAGGAGGCCATGACTTAGGATTGGCATTCTTTTTGGTTAAAGCCACGATAGGAGCCACAATGGTGGAAAAATGTGGAATAAATTGTCTGTAATAATTGGCGAACCCCAAAAAACGTTGGATAGCACGGAGTCCGGAGGGGCGTGGCCAATCTAAGACGGCAGAGAGTTTGTCTGGATCCATTTGTAGTCCCTGGCCAGAGACCAAGTATCCTAGGAAAGGAAGAGATTGGCATTCAAACAGACATTTCTCCATTTTGGCATAAAGTTGATTGTCACGAAGTCTCTGAAGAACCATGCGGACATGCTGGCGGTGTTCTTCTAGGTTGGCAGAAAAAATCAGGATATCGTCCAGATACACAACAACACAGGAATATAAGAGATCACGAAAAATTTCATTAACAAAGTCTTGGAAGACGGCAGGGGCGTTGCACAGGCCAAAGGGCATGACCAGATACTCAAAGTGTCCATCTCTAGTGTTAAATGCCGTTTTCCATTCATCCCCCTCTCTGATGCGGATGAGATTATAAGCACCTCTTAAGTCCAGTTTGGTGAAGATGTGGGCACCTTGGAGGCGATCAAAGAGTTCAGAGATGAGAGGTAGGGGGTAGCGGTTCTTTACCGTGATTTTATTAAGACCGCGGTAGTCAATGCAAGGACGTAGGGAGCCATCTTTTTTGGACACAAAGAAAAATCCGGCTCCGGCAGGAGAGGAGGATTTGCGGATAAAGCCCTTTTTTAAATTTTCCTGGATGTACTCAGACATAGCAAGAGTCTCTGGGGCAGAGAGAGGATAAATTCTGCCCCGGGGTGGAGTAGTGCCCGGGAGGAGGTCAATAGGACTGTCATAAGGCCTGTGAGGAGGTAGAGTCTCAGCTTGTTTTTTGCAAAAAACATCCGCAAAGTCCATATAGGCCTTAGGGAGACCGGTTACAGGGGGAACCACAGGGTCACGGCAAGGAGTACTGGGAACCGGTTTAAGGCAGTCCTTGAAACAAGAAGTACCCCAGCTCTTGATCTCCCCAGTGGACCAATCCAGGGTTGGGGAATGGTGTTGAAGCCAGGGTAGTCCAAGGAGAATTTCGGAAGTGCAATTGGGGAGGACCAAAAACTAAATTTTCTCGTGATGAGGTCCGATGCACATTAGGAGGGGCTCCGTGCGGAAACGTATGGTACAGTCCAATCTTTCATTGTTAACACAATTGATGTAGAGGGGTCTGGCGAGACTGGTCACCGGGATGTTGAACCTGTTGATGAGAGAGGCCAAAATAAAATTTCCTGCAGATCCGGAATCCAAGAAGGCCATAGTAGAGAAGGAGAAGGTAGAGGCAGATATCCGCACAGGCACAGTAAGGCGTGGAGAAGCAGAGTTGACATCAAGGACTGTCTCACCTTTGTGCGGAGTCAGCGTACGTCTTTCCAGGCGGGGAGGACGGATAGGACAATCGTTCAGGAAGTGTTCGGTACCGGCACAGTACAGGCAGAGATTCTCCATGCGGCGTCGTGTCCTCTCTTGAGGTGTCAGGCGAGACCGGTCGACCTGCATAGCCTCCACGGCGGGAGGCACAGGAACGGATTGCAGGGGACCAGAGGAGAGAGGAGCCGGGGAGAAAAAACGCCTCGTGCGAACAAAGTCCATATCCTGGCGGAGCTCCTGACGCCTTTCGGAAAAACGCATGTCAATGCGAGTGGCTAGATGAATGAGTTCATGTAGGTTAGCAGGGATTTCTCGTGCGGCCAGAACATCTTTAATGTTGCTGGATAGGCCTTTTTTAAAGGTCGCGCAGAGGGCCTCATTATTCCAGGATAGTTCTGAAGCAAGAGTACGGAATTGTATGGCGTACTCGCCAACGGAAGAATTACCCTGGACCAGGTTCAACAGGGCAGTCTCAGCAGAAGAGGCTCGGGCAGGTTCCTCAAAGACACTTCGAATTTCCGAGAAGAAGGAGTGTACAGAGGCAGTGACGGGGTCATTGCGGTCCCAGAGCGGTGTAGCCCATGACAGAGCTTTTCCAGACAGAAGGCTGACTACGAAAGCCACCTTAGACCTTTCAGTAGGAAACTGGTCCGACATCATCTCCAAGTGCAGGGAACATTGAGAAAGAAAGCCACGGCAAAATTTAGAGTCCCCATCAAATTTATCCGGCAAGGATAGTCGTAGGCCTGAAGCGGCCACTCGCTGCGGAGGAGGTGCAGGAGCTGGCGGAGGAGATGATTGCTGAAGCTGTGGTAGTAGCTGCTGTAGCATCACGGTCAGTTGAGACAGCTGGTGGCCTTGTTGCGCTATCTGTTGTGACTGCTGGGCGACCACCGTGGTGAGGTCGGCGACAACTGGCAGAGGAACTTCAGCGGGATCCATGGCCGGATCTACTGTCACGATGCCGGCTGGCAGGAGGTGGATCCTCTGTGCCAGAGAGGGATTGGCGTGGACCGTGCTAGTGGACCGGTTCTAAGTTACTACTGGTGTTCACCAGAGCCCGCCGCAAAGCGGGATGGTCTTGCTGCGGCGGTAGTGACCAGGTCGTATCCACTAGCAACGGCTCAACCTCTCTGACTGCTGAAGATAGGCGCGGTACAAGGGAGTAGACAGAAGCAAGGTCGGACGTAGCAGAAGGTCGGGGCAGGCAGCAAGGATCGTAGTCAGGGGCAACGGCAGGAGGTCTGGAACACAGGCTAGGAACACACAAGGAAACGCTTTCACTGGCACAATGGCAACAAGATCCGGCGAGGGAGTGCAGGGGAAGTGAGGTATGTATAGGGAGTGCACAGGTGAACACACTAATTAGAACCACTTGCGCCAATCAGCGGCGCAGTGGCCCTTTAAATCGCAGAGACCCGGCGCGCGCGCGCCCTAGGGAGCGGGGCCGCGCGCGCCGGGACAGGACCGACGGAGAGCGAGTCAGGTACGGGAGCCGGGGTGCGCATCGCGAGCGGGCACCACCCGCATCGCGAATCGCATCCCGGCTGGAGGCGGTATCGCAGCGCACCGGGTCAGTGGATCTGACCGGAGCGCTGCAGTAGCGAGAGTGTAGCGAGCGCTCCGGGGAGGAGCGGAGACCCGGAGCGCTCGGCGTAACATGGGCCTCTTCCCTCACCTGGACTCTATACACTCTGTGACATATTGTGGGTAACATGGCTACTCTGACAGTCATGATATACAAGGGGTTATCCAGGGTTAGAAAGAGAGAGAGAGAGAGAGACGGGTGTAGATGGTTGTAGACGGCTGTAGATGGGTGTAGATGGCTGTAGGCGGTTGTAGACAGTTGTAGAAGGGTGTAGACGGTTGTAGATGGTTGTAGAAGGGTGTAGATGGGTGTAGACGGTTGTAGACGGTTGGGGTTGTAGATGGTTGTAGACGGGTGTAGATGGTTGTAGACAGTTGTAGGCGGTTGTAGATGGTTGCAGACAGGTGCAGACGGGTGTAGACGGGTGTAGACAGTTGTAGATGGGTGTAGATGGTTGTAGACGGTTGTAGACAGTTGTAGAAGGGTGTAGACGGTTGCAGGCGGTTGCAGACGGGTGCAGACGGGTGTAGACGGTTGGGGTTGTAGACGGGTGTAGACAGTTGTTGAAGGGTGTAGACGGTTGTAGACAGTTGTTGAAGGGTGTAGATAGTTGTAGACGGGTGTAGACAGTTGTAGATGGTTGTAGGCAGTTGTAGAAGGATGTACACGGTTGCAGACGGTTGCAGACGGTTGGGGTTGTAGACGGGTGTAGACAGTTGTTGATGGGTGTAGAAGGGTGTACACGGTTGTAGATGGTTGTAGGCGGGTGTAGACGGTTTCAGACTGTTGCAGATGGTTGTAAATGGGTGTAGACGGTTGTAGACGGGTGTAAACAGGTGAAGATGGTTGTAGACGGTTGGGGTTGTAGACGGGTGTAGACAGGTGTAGATGGGTGTAGACGGTTGTAGACGGGCGTAGACGGTTGTAGACAGTTGGGGTTGTAGATGGGTGTAGACGGTTGTCTACAACCGTCAGTATAAGAGTCAGCTGTCAGTATAATAAGTGTGGTCCGGACTCACCCCTGACAGTCAGTATAATAAGTGGGGTCCTGACTCACCCCTGACAGTCAGTATAATAAGTGGGGTCCTGACTCACCCCTGACAGTCAGTATAAGTGGGGGTCCGGACTCACCCCTGACAGTCAGTATAAGTGGGGGTCCGGACTCACCCCTGACAGTCAGTATAATAAGTAGGGTCCGGACTCACCCCTGACAGTCAGTATAAGTGGGGGTCCGGACTCACACCTGACAGTCAGTATAAGTGGGGGTCCGGACTCACCCCTGACAGTCAGTATAATAAGTAGGGTCCGGACTCACCCCTGACAGTCAGTATAATAAGTGGGGGTCCGGACTCACCCCTGACAGTCAGTATAATAAGTGGGGGGTCCGGACTCACCCCTGACAGTCAGTATAATAAGTGGGGGTCCGGACTCACCCCTGACAGTCAGTATAATAAGTGGGGGTCCGGACTCACCCCTGACAGTCAGTATAATAAGTGGGGGTCCGGACTCACCCCTGACAGTCAGTATAATAAGTAGGGTCCGGACTCACCCCTGACAGTCAGTATAATAAGTGGGAGTCCGGACTCACCCCTGACAGTCAGTATAATAAGTGGGGGTCCGGACTCACCCCTGACAGTCAGTATAATAAGTGGGGTCCGGACTCACCCCCGACAGTCAGTATAATAAGTGGGGTCCGGACTCACCCCTGACAGTCAGTATAATAAGTGGGGTCCGGACTCACCCCCGACAGTCAGTATAATAAGTGGGGGTCCGGACTCACCCCTGACAGTCAGTATAATAAGTGGGGTCCGGACTCACCCCCGACAGTCAGTATAATAAGTGGGGTCCGGACTCACCCCCGACAGTCAGTATAATAACTCACCCCTGACAGTCCCCGCACTGTAATATGGGATTGTTACCTGCTCATCTCTGCGCTGGACTCCTGTTATCCAAATCCAGGAACAGCGGCTCCATATGACCCCATATAGGGTCCAGTGCGGGGGATGTAAGGTCCTCAGAGGGTCCCAAATACTAATAAGGGGAGAAGACGTCAGGAAAAATACAGGAGCCGCAGTACTCAGCGTCCTCCACCAGGGGGCAGCATTGATTAATAATACATTCAGATCGGTCACGTGACGTGCGCACAAATACGACTAAAGGGAAGAAACGGGAAAACAAAAATCAGTGAATGATTCAACAAAGAAACAACAGAAACATTAACCATAGGCGTGCGCAGCCTATTGCATTAGGGTGTGCACCCTAAAGCACAAACTCACGCCGCGTGCGTGCATATATATAAATATATATATATATATATGTATGTGTATGTATGTATATATATATATATATACGCACACATACACACAGTTAGTATAGTTCCCCCACATTAGGTGCAGTATAGTTCCCCCACATTAGGTGCAGTATAAGTCCCCCCACATTAGGTGCAGTATAAGTCCCCCCACATTAGGTGCAGTATAAGTCCCCCCACATTAGGTGCAGTATAAGTCCCCCCACATTAGGTGCAGTATAAGTCCCCCCACATTAGGTGCAGTATAAGTCCCCCCCACATTAGGTGCAGTATAAGTCCCCCCACATTAGGTGCAGTATAGTTCCCCCACATTAGGTGCAGTATAGTTCCCCCACATTAGGTGCAGTATAAGTCCCCGCACATTAGGTTGGCAGTACAGTTCCCCCACATTAGGTTTGCAGTACAGTTCCCCCACATTAGGTTGGCAGTACAGTTCCCCCACATTAGGTGCAGTACAGTTCCCCCACATTAGGTACCACCTAATGTGGGGGAACTGTACTGCACCTAATGTGGGGGAACTGTACTGCACCTAATGTGGGGGAACTGTACTGCACCTAATGAGGGGGAACTGTACTGCACCTAATGTGGGGGAACTGTACTGCACCTAATGTGGGGGAACTGTACTGCACCTAATGTGGGGGAACTGTACTGCACCTAATGAGGGGGAACTGTACTGCACCTAATGAGGGGGAACTGTACTGCACCTAATGTGGGGGAACTGTACTGCACCTAATGTGGGGGAACTGTACTGCACCTAATGTGGGGGAACTGTACTGCACCAGTACAGTTCCCCTACATTAAGTGCAGTACAGTTCCCCCACATTAGGTGTAGTATAGTTCCCCACATTATGTGCAGTACAGTTCCCCCACATTAGGTGGAGTACAGTTCCCCCACATTAGGTGCAGTATAGTTCCCCCACGTTAGGTGCAGTATAGTTGCCCCACATTAGGTGCAGTATATCTCCCCACATTATGTGCGGTATAGTTTCCCCACATTAGGTGCAGCACAGTCCCCCACATTAGGTGCAGCACAGTCCCCCACATTAGGTGCAGTATAGTCCCCCACATTAGGTGCAGTATAGCTCCCCACATTAGGTGCAGTATAGTTTTCTCCACATTAGGTGCAGTATATCTTTCCACATTAGGTGCAGTATAGTCCCCCACATTAGGTGCAGCACAGTCCCCCACATTAGGTGCAGCACAGTCCCCCACATTAGGTGCAGTATAGTCCCCCACATTAGGTGCAGTATAGCTCCCCACATTAGGTGCAGTATAGTTTTCTCCACATTAGGTGCAGTACAGTTCCCCCACATTAGGTGCAGTACAGTTCCCCCACATTAGGTGCAGTACAGTTCCCCCACATTAGGTGCAGCACAGTCCCCCACATTAGGTGCAGCACAGTCCCCCACATTAGGTGCAGTATAGTCCCCCACATTAGGTGCAATATAGCTCCCCACATTAGGTGCAGTATAGTTTTCTCCACATTAGGTGCAGTATAGTTCCCCACATTAGGTGCAGTACAGTTTCCCCACAGACATACAGCCTTCAGCCATATACAGTGTATGGCTGGAGGCTGTATGTCTGTGTACTGCCCCACTTCAGTGTTCTGACCACCGGTCCTACGGTCCGGGGTCACGATCCACTGCTATGGCCTATAGACCATAGCAGTAGGTCCTGGGACTGGAGGACCGGTGGTCGGAACACTGAAGACGACGTTCTGCCAGCTCGTGTTGCTCACTTACCATTCCGGCTGGCGCGGGCATCCTCTTCCTTGAATCTCTGCTCCTCCGTTGCTATGGGCGCACGCACGGGACGTCAATGACGTCCCTGCGTGCGCTACTTCCCGGCGGCCCCTGTGTTTTTAAAGTTAACACGGGGGCTGCTGTAGAAAGGTAACCGGGACATCCTTGTGTCCCGAAAAGATCTTTCGGGACACAGGGATGTCCCGAATGTGACGGGGGGGTCCTCTGCGGGCTGCTCAGTGGTGGCCTCGGATGCCCCCCTGGGCTTGATTAGGGTGTGCCTGGGCACACCCGGCACACCCCGTGCGCACGCCTATGACATTAACGGGAGAAAGAATTTTATTATAATTCCGATATAAATCCGATCCCTGTATCTACAGCAGGTGACGGGAGTCTTAATACACAGTGATGTCACAGTACAGGGATAATACACAGTGATGTCACAGTAGAGGGATAATACACAGTGATGTCACAGTACAGAGATAATACACAGTGATGTCACAGTACAGGGATAACACACACAGTGATGTCACAGTACAGGGATAATACACACAGTGATGTCACAGTACAGGGATAATACACACAGTGATGTCACAGTACAGGGATAATACACACAGTGATGTCACAGTACAGGGATAATACACACAGTGATGTCACAGTACAGGGATAATACACACAGTGATGTCACAGTACAGGGATAATACACACAGTGATGTCACAGTACAGGGATAATACACACAGTGATGTCACAGTACAGGGATAATACACACAGTGATGTCACAGTACAGGGATAATACACACAGTGATGTCACAGTACAGGGATAATACACACAGTGATGTCACAGTACAGGGATAATACACACAGTGATGTCACAGTACAGGGATAATACACAGTGATGTCACAGTACAGGGATAATACACAGTGATGTCACAGTACAGGGATAATACACAGTGATGTCACAGTACAGGGATAATACACACAGTGATGTCACAGTACAGGGATAATACACACAGTGATGTCACAGTACAGGGATAATACACACAGTGATGTCACAGTACAGGGATAATACACACAGTGATGTCACAGTACAGGGATAATACACACAGTGATGTCACAGTACAGGGATAATACACACAGTGATGTCACAGTACAGGGATAATACACACAGTCATGTCACAGTACAGGGATAATACACACAGTGATGTCACAGTACAGGGATAATACACACAGTGATGTCACAGTACAGGGATAATACACACAGTGATGTCACAGTACAGGGATAATACACACAGTGATGTCACAGTACAGGGATAATACCGCACAGTGATGTCACAGTACAGGGATAATACCGCACAGTGATGTCACAGTACAGGGATAATACCGCACAGTGATGTCACAGTACAGGGATAATACACACAGTGATGTCACAGTACAGGGATAATACACACAGTGATGTCACAGTACAGGGATAATACACACAGTGATGTCACAGTACAGGGATAATACACACAGTGATGTCACAGTACAGGGATAATACACAGTGATGTCACAGTACAGGGATAATACACAGTGATGTCACAGTACAGGGATAATACACAGTGATGTCACAGTACAGGGATACTACACAGTGATGTCACAGTACAGGGATAATACACAGTGATGTCACAGTACAGGGAGAATACACACAGTGATGTCACAGTACAGGGAGAATACACACAGTGATGTCACAGTACAGGGAGAATACACACAGTGATGTCACAGTACAGGGATAATACACACAGTGATGTCACAGTACAGGGATAATACACACAGTGATGTCACAGTACAGGGATAATACACACAGTGATGTCACAGTACAGGGATAATACACAGTGATGTCACAGTACAGGGATAATACACACAGTGATGTCACAGTACAGGGATAATACACACAGTGATGTCACAGTACAGGGATAATACACACAGTGATGTCACAGTACAGGGATAATACACAGTGATGTCACAGTACAGGGATAATACACAGTGATGTCACAGTACAGGGATAATACACAGTGATGTCACAGTACAGGGATACTACACAGTGATGTCACAGTACAGGGATAATACACAGTGATGTCACAGTACAGGGATAATACACAGTGATGTCACAGTACAGGGATAATACACAGTGATGTCACAGTACAGGGATAATACACAGTGATGTCACAGTACAGGGATACTACACAGTGATGTCACAGTACAGGGATAATACACACAGTGATGTCACAGTACAGGGAGAATACACACAGTGATGTCACAGTACAGGGATAATACACACAGTGATGTCACAGTACAGGGATAATACACAGTGATGTCACAGTACAGGGATAATACACACAGTGATGTCACAGTACAGGGAGAATACACACAGTGATGTCACAGTACAGGGATAATACACAGTGATGTCACAGTACAGGGAGAATATACTTCTGGAGGCTTTGTACTTTCTAATACTGTTGTTCGCTAATATCGCACTATATATATATTGGTAATGACGAATATTCGTTTTTTTCACAGTGATCACCCCTCTCTGCTTCCATCTTGTGTGGTGTAAACAAGGCTCTAATACTACTGTGTGGGACCGCCGGGCGAATTTTCGCACATGTTAATTTTCGCATACGTGAATTGTCGCATATGCGAAAATAAAACAAGAATATTACGAATATGCGAATTTAGCGAATATATGACGAATATGTTCTCTAATATCCCGGTGATCGGTCAGTGACATCATCTTCCCATTATGTCTGTGGGATTGTTACAGGACGATGGGGGTTGTAGTTGCAACAGATTGACAGGTGATCGTAGTATTGTGGGGCCCCCGGGATGTATATTGTGGGGCCCCGGGATGTATATTGTGGGGCCCCGGGATGTATATTGTGGGGCTCTTGGATGTATATTGTGGGGCCCTTGGATGTATATTGTGGAGCCCCGGGATGTATATTGTGGGGCCCCGGGATGTATATTGTGGGGCCCCGGGATGTATATTGTGGGGCCCTTGGATGTATATTGTGGGGCCCTTGGATGTATATTGTGGGGCCCCGGGATGTATATTGTGGGGCCCCGGGATGTATATTGTGGGGCCCCGGGATGTATATTGTGGGGCCCCGGGATGTATATTGTCGGGCCCCGGGATGTATATTGTGGGGCCCTTGGATGTATATTGTGGGGCCCTTGGATGTATATTGTGGGGCCCCGGGATGTATATTGTGGGGCCCCGGGATGTATATTGTGGGGCCCCGGGATGTATATTGTGGGGCCCCGGGATGTATATTGTGGGGCCCTTGGATGTATATTGTGGGGCCCCGGGATGTATATTGTGGGGCCCCGGGATGTATATTGTGGGGCCCCGGGATGTATATTGTGGGGCCCCCGGGATGTATATTGTGGGGCCCCCGGGATGTATATTGTGGGGCCCCCGGGATGTATATTGTGGGGCCCCCGGGATGTATATTGTGGGGCCCCCGGGATGTATATTGTGGAGCCCCAGGATGTATATTGTGAGGCCCTTGGATGTATATTGTGGGGCCCTTGGATGTATATTGTGGGGCCCCGGGATGTATATTGTGGGGCCCCGGGATGTATATTGTGGGGCCCCGGGATGTATATTGTGGGGCCCTTGGATGTATATTGTGGGGCCCTTGGATGTATGTTGTGAGGCCCGGGATGTATGTTGTGAGGCCCTTGGATGTATATTGTGGGGCCCTTGGATGTATATTGTGGAGCCCCAGGATGTATGTTGTGAGGCCCTTGGATGTATATTGTGGGGCCCTTGGATGTATATTGTGGGGCCCCGGGATGTATATTGTGGGGCCCTTGGATGTATATTGTGGGGCCCCAATATGTATATTGGGGAGTTTGTTCACCTGTCAAATCGTACTGCAGGTGTCCTAAGGCGAGGTCAGGGAGCACAGAAACCTTATGTGGAGCAGAAGGGAGGGGGGTGTAGGGTGTCAATGCACATATGGGGGGTGTAGGGTGTCAATGCACATATGGGGGGTGTAGGGTGTCAATGCACATATGGGGGGTTTAGGGTGTCAATGCACATATGGGGGGTGTAGGGTGTCAATGCACATATGGGGGGTGTAGGGTGTCAATGCACATATGGGGGGGTGTAGGGTGTCAATGCACATATGGGGGGTGTAGGGTGTCAATGCACATATGGGGGGTGTAGGGTCTCAATGCACATATGGGGGGTGTAGGGTCTCAATGCACATATGGGGGGTTTAGGGTGTCAATGCACATATGGGGGGTGTAGGGTGTCAATGCACATATGGGGGGTGTAGGGTGTCAATGCACATATGGGGGGGTGTAGGGTGTCAATGCACATATGGGGGGTGTAGGGTGTCAATGCACATATGGGGGGTGTAGGGTGTCAATGCACATATGGGGGGTGTAGGGTGTCAATGCACATATGGGGGGTGTAGGGTGTCAATGCACATATGGGGGGTGTAGGGTCTCAATGCACATATGGGGGGTGTAGGGTCTCAATGCACATATGGGGGGTTTAGGGTGTCAATGCACATATGGGGGGTGTAGTGTGTCAATGCACATATGGGGGGGTGTAGGGTGTCAATGCACATATGGGGGGTGTAGGGTGTCAATGCACATATGGGGGGGTGTAGGGTGTCAATGCACTTATGGGGGGGTGTAGGGTGTCAATGCACATATGGGGGGTGTAGGGTGTCAATGCACATATGGGGGGTGTAGGGTGTCAATGCACATATGGGGGGTGTAGGGTCTCAAAGCACACATTGGGGGATAGGGCGCCAATGTACACTGGAGTGGGGGGGGGGGTTGGGGGGTTTGTTTGCACTGATACAGCACCTCACCGGGGCCCAAGCGGCACTCAGCACACCTCTGGTCTCGATGCCGTCTGTTTATAGCGGCATTTATGGCATTGATTACTGTAATATGACAGAACTGATGGAGACAGCCGCCCTATAGTTACCAACGCTCTACTCTACCTGAGAGACCGTACGTCTTGTCTCTCCAATATAATCCCGATCTGGTATAGTCGGTGGTCATGTGATGTCTCTACAGTCTGGTCCTGTGATGTCTCTATAGTCGGTGGTCCTGTGATGTCTCTATAGTCGGTGGTCATGTGATGTCTCTATAGTCGGTGGTCATGTGATGTCTCTATAGTCGGTGGTCATGTGATGTCTCGATAGCATGGTCATGTGATGTCTCTATAGTCAGTGGTCCTGTGATGTCTCTACAGTCAGTGGTCCTGTGATGTCTCGATAGCATGGTCCTGTGATGTCTTGATAGCATGGTCCTGTGATGTCTCTATAGTCGGTGGTCATGTGATGTCTCTATAGTCGGTGGTCATGTGATGTCTCTATAGTCGGTGGTCATGTGATGTCTCTATAGTCGGTGGTCATGTGATGTCTCGATAGCATGGTCATGTGATGTCTCTATAGCATGGTCATGTGATGTCTCTATAGTCAGTGGTCCTGTGATATCTCTATAGCATGGTCATGTGATGTCTCTATAGTCAGTGGTCCTGTGATGTCTCTATAGTCGGTGGTCATGTGATGTCTCTATAGTGTGGTCCTGTGATGTCTCTATAGCATGGTCATGTGATGTCTCTATAGTCAGTGGTCCTGTGATGTCTCTATAGTCAGTGGTCCTGTGATGTCTCTATAGTCAGTGGTCCTGTGATGTCTATATAGTCAGTGGTCATGTGATGTCTCTATAGTCAGTGGTCCTGAGATGTCTCTATAGTCAGTGGTCCTGTGATGTCTCGATAGCATGGTCCTGTGATGTCTCTATAGTCAGTGGTCCTGTGATGTCTCTATAGTCAGTGGTCATGTGATGTCTCTATAGTCAGTGGTCCTGTGATGTCTCTATAGCATGGTCCTGTGATGTCTCTATAGTCAGTGGTCCTGTGATGTCTCTATAGTCAGTGGTCCTGTGATGTCTCTATAGTCAGTGGTCCTGTGATGTCTATATAGTCAGTGGTCATGTGATGTCTCTATAGTCAGTGGTCCTGAGATGTCTCTATAGTCAGTGGTCCTGTGATGTCTCGATAGCATGGTCCTGTGATGTCTCTATAGTCAGTGGTCCTGTGATGTCTCTATAGTCAGTGGTCATGTGATGTCTCTATAGTCAGTGGTCCTGTGATGTCTCTATAGTCAGTGGTCCTGTGATGTCTCGATAGCATGGTCCTGTGATGTCTCTATAGTCGGTGGTCATGTGATGTCTCTATAGTCAGTGGTCCTGTGATGTCTCTATAGTCAGTGGTCCTGTGATGTCTCTATAGTCGGTGGTCCTGTGATGTCTCTATAGTCGGTGGTCCTGTGATGTCTCTATAGTCGGTGGTCCTGTGATGTCTCTATAGTCGGTGGTCCTGTGATGTCTCTATAGTCGGTGGTCCTGTGATGTCTCTATAGTCGGTGGTCCTGTGATGTCTCTATAGTCGGTGGTCCTGTGATGTCTCTATAGTCGGTGGTCCTGTGATGTCTCTATAGTCGGTGGTCCTGTGATGTCTCTATAGTCGGTGGTCATGTGATGTCTCTATAGTCGGTGGTCATGTGATGTCTCTATAGTCGGTGGTCATGTGATGTCTCTATAGTCGGTGGTCATGTGATGTCTCTATAGTGTGGTCCTGTGATGTCTCTATAGTGTGAGCGGTGACTGGTGTCATTTTCGGCGTCCTACTTACTATTCTTATCATTTGGGTTGAGGCTTTAATTGTGTGAAGGAGCAGCAGATCCTCTTCCTGTGGTCACCGACTACGAAACAACATCCTCCGGGCAGATGATAGGTGTCAGAAACAACAAGCTGCACAGATAATAAGAGATATAACCAAGGGTGTCACAAACAGGGTGCCTCCTGCTGTTGCAAAACTATAACTCCCAGCATACCCGGATAGCCTTTGACTGTCCTGGCAAGCTGGGAGTTGTAGTTTTGCAACAGCTGGGGGGCTGCAGTTTGAAGACCACTCTATTAAGGGATGAGATGAGAAGGAAGCCTTGATTTACCTTTCAGGAACAGTGTGTATTCTCTGGAGGAAGCATACAGGCCTTTGGCCATCCGGGCATGCTGGGAGTTGTATTTTTGCAACAGCTGGAGGGCCACAGTTTGAAGACCGCTCTGCTAAGGGATGAGATGAGGGAAGCCTTTTCAGGGACAGTGTGGATCCTCTGGAGGAGGCAGACAGCCCTTTGGTTATTCGGGCATGCTGGGAGTTGTAGTTTTGCAACAGCTGGAGGGCCGCAGTTTGTAGACCACTCTGGTAAGGGATGAGATGAAAGGGAAGCCTTGATTTACTTTTCAGGGACAGTGTGGATCCTCTGGAGGAGGCAGACAGCCCTTTGGTGGTTTGGGCATGCTATGAGTAGTAGATTTGCAACAGCTGGAGGGCCAGGGTTTGAAGAACACTTCACTAAGGGATGAGAAAAAAGCTTTGATTTACCTTTCAGGGACAGTGAAAGGTAAATCAAGGCCTTTGGCTGTCTTGTCATGCTGGGAGTTGTAATTCTGCAACAGCTGGAGGCACTCTGGCTGGGAAACACCGACATAAATAGAATTTTGTACAGTACAGTATACAAAAAGGGAGGATTTATCATTTGTTTTCTTGCATATTTTAGGTGCAAGTTTGTGTGCAATGATTTTGCTGAAAACTTTAGTGCCTTTTGACACGGTTTAGCTGTAAGTGTTTTTGTACATTCAGACACAAATTACTGTACACGCGCTCAATATTTATCACAGGCCGTAAGGCCAATCAATTAATACATTTAGCGCTTGTACACATCACCCCCCCCCCCCCCCCAAAAAAAAAAATGCGCACAACTATTGGGGGAACTAATCAATGTTACTGTGGATGAAGTGATTTTTTTATTTTTTGGTACGTTAGTTCCCAGGGGTTGATTGGGCTCAGTTCTAGGTTGCTGGTTGTGGACGTCCTGTGTGTATCTGCCGCAGACGCCGGGGACTTCAACAACCAGCAACCCAGACCTGAGCCCAAACAACCCCTGGGAACTTTAAATGCACCTGAGGAAGGCATTAGGGTATGACGAAACGCGTTGTCCTCAATTAAATACCAATAAAAATGTTATTGTCCTGTGCTGCTCGAGTCTTCTCTTCGTGACCACAGTTGGGCGCCGCCTCCGCTAACCGTTTTTTTCACCTTATTCGCATTTCGATATATTGCAAAAGAAATTGCACCTAAAAGTTTGCATTTATTTTATTTTTTACAGCTGGAAATGTGTTCTACTCATCCACTAATGCGCTTACAGCGACAATGTGTTAAAACGCACAACATGTCGCACCATTAACCCATCGTGCAAATGTTTGCGCCTAAAATAGACAATAAAGTCGCCCGATCACTAATGAAAATGACCCCGTGTTTTTGGCTGCAATGTCCTGGCCGGTTACTATGTACAAACGTTTATGGTTCCGTTTCCGCAGGGTTTTTGGCAGCTGAACGTGAGAACATGCGGCGGTTTAGAGTCACTTCCTCTATAGATGGCGGCCGCGGCTGATTGGTGGAGCCCGAGGTCTTCAGTGTTTTGGAAATTTGGTCAATGAAACAAAATCATCCTGTAACCGCAACAAAGAAAGACCCCGAACTCTGAAAATAGAATTAACCACTTCTGCTCATGGTCACAGGACCTAATGCCTATATATATTCCGCTGTATACACCTATATACACCCCACTGTATACACCTATACACACACTGCTGTATACACCTATATACACACTGCTTTATACACCTATATACACCCCACTGTATACACCTATATACACCCCGCTGTATACACCTATATACACCCCGCTGTATACACCTATATACACCCCTCTGTATACACCTATATACACCCCACTGTATACAACTATATACACACTGCTGTATACACCTATATACACCCCGCTGTATACACCTATATACACCCCGCTGTATACACCTATATACACCCCGCTGTATACACCTATATACACCCCGCTGTATACACCTATATACACCCCGCTGTATACACCTATATACACCCCGCTGTATACACCTATATACACCCCACTGTATACACCTATATACCCCGCTGTATACACCTATATACACACTGCTGTATACAACTATATACACACTGCTGTATACAACTATATACACCCCGCTGTATACACCTATATACACCCCGCTGTATACACCTATATACACCCCGCTGTATACACCTATATACACACTGCTGTATACACCTATATACACACTGCTGTATACAACTATATACACCCCGCTGTATACACCTATATACACCCATATACACCCCGCTGTATACACCTATATACACCCATATACACCCCACTGTATACACCTATATACACACTGCTGTATACACCTATATACACACTGCTGTATACACCTATATACACCCCACTGTATACACCTATATACACCCCGCTGTATACACCTATATACACCCCGCTGTATACACCTATATACACCCCACTGTATACACCTATATACACCCCGCTGTATACACCTATATACACACTGCTGTATACAACTATATACACACTGCTGTATACACCTATATACACCCCGCTGTATACACCTATATACACCCCGCTGTATACACCTATATACACACACCACTGTATACACCTATATACACACTGCTGTATACAACTATATACACACTGCTGTATACAACTATATACACCCCACTGTATACACCTATATACACCCCGCTGTATACACCTATATACACCCCGCTGTATACACCTATATACACACTGCTGTATACAACTATATACACCCCGCTGTACACCTATATACACCCCGCTGTATACACCTATATACACCCCACTGTATACACCTATATACACCCCACTGTATACACCTATATACACACTGCTGTATACAACTATATACACACTGCTGTATACAACTATATACACCCCGCTGTATACACCTATATACACACTGCTGTATACACCTATATACACACAGCTGTATACACCTATATACACACAGCTGTATACACCTATATACACACTGCTGTATACACCTATATACACACTGCTGTATACACCTATATACACACTGCTGTATACACCTATATACACACTGCTGTATACACCTATATACACACCTATATACACACTGCTGTATACACCTATATACACACTGCTGTATACACCTATATACACCCCACTGTATACAACTATATACACCCCGCTGCTGTATACACCTATATGCATCTATATACACACCACTGTATACAACTATATACACCCCGATGTATACACCTATATACACTGTGCTGTATACACCTATATACACTGTGCTGTATACACCTATATACACTGTGCTGTATACACCTATATACACTGTGCTGTATACACCTAAATACACCCCACTGTATATACACCCCGCTGTATATAACTATAAACACCCTGCTGTAGACTGTATACACCTATATACACCATGCTTTAGACTGTAGACACCTATATACACCCGCTGTAGACTGGATACAATTATATACACCCGCTGTAGACTGGATACAATTATATACACCCCGCTGCTGAGTCCGCTCAGAAACCTGTTGCTGTCTGTAATTCCGACTGGTTTTAGCGCTGTTATGTTCTGCTGGCGGCCGCTGGAAATTTCCTGTTTTGTTTTTTTTTTGCAAAAATTCTTCGGAAAGAAAAGATTTCCTAATAAAAAAAAAATGTGTCTTTGAAAAACTAGACCCGAATCTAAAAATGCCACAAAATGGTGTAATATAAAAAAAGAAGAAAAAAAAAGTAAACAACAATCCGCGCCTTGTGGGTCTGGGGTTCTATATTTCCCCATTGACCCCCTGAGGACATCGGCTGCAGTGTTTCCTAAAAAGCCAAGTGGATCCAACCAGATGACGCCACGGACCATAACTGGAGAAATATAGAACAGCAGACACAAGGGGGGGGGGGGGGGGGGGGTTTGCCCTCTAGTCGTGTTTTTTAGGCTCAGTGGCAGTTTTTCAAAATGGCCGCCTGCTCTGGTGGTTACGTTTTTTTTTTTTAATGCTATATTACTGTATAAGTAAATAAATCTCAAGATGCAAGTGCAGAAAGGTGAAGATATTCTGCGTCCATTAACCCTCGAGGTGCTAATATATATTTTTCCGCTGCACAGAAATATTTCCCCCCGACAGCGTCTCAGGGTTCGGATCTGTGAAGTTTCCATCGCTGACGGGGTCACCTCTCACCTCACATGTAGCGGCTCAAACTATCTAAAAATAATCCTGTCAGCCGCCCACGTCTTATAGTTCTCAGAATCCATCGATCACGGGGACTTATAACTTTGCGTATTAAATGGCGCTGTCACTGTAAAAAATACTGGACAGTCAGGGACTGATCCAAACTTTTTCTAGGAAATATCAATCGATTTCTCCAAGCGCCGGGAACAATAAACCTTTTATATATTGTTCATCTTGGCAAAACCTTTCTAATAGACTTCATAAGAAAATATTCTCTGCTTTACAGAAATCCTGGCTTATAAAAAAGACCACTAGGGGTCCCCATACCATCCAGAACATAATCCTGTCCGGCTGCAGCATCATCTTTGTCCCAGCTAAAGCACAGAAAGGGACAAAATCCAGGAAGTGAGGGGCGGGGCTAGTACTAATCTGTGCTCACTCCTGAAAACAGAGAGGAAGGGGTTACAGAGCAGCCTGCAGTGATTGGATGAAGAGACCCAGCACAGCAGACTCGGGGGAAGTGATTGCATGGTGAGTGAGGGCCGGCTCAGTGCTTGCCTCGGACATGCCCCTTCCTGAGCAGTGGATTTCAGAATGAGTGAACAGCAGAACAGAGGGATTTGTGAGCCAAATACAGAGAGACAAAAAGTATTTGCATGACCCAGTGAGGACATATAGAAGCATTATTTATTTCTGTGATGTGACGGGTCCTCTGGTTTTGTATTTGTCATTAGTTGTACAGCGCCATCTCTGCAGCAGCACTTGGTCGGATATTATTGGAACATTCCATCAATCTGTGACCCCCCCCCGGAATTATAGAGAAAAGAGACAGCGGTGCAGGGAAAGTCGCTGCGTCCCTTTGTCTTCTGTCTCTTCCTCCTGACGCTCGGCTCTTCCTTCCAGTGTTATCTGGGTTCACAGCGGTAAATATCCCAATAATATCCCAATATGTCCATACGCCGAGCAGCCACTCAGTAGTGTTCATAGAGGGGCGGACTGACCGGCTGGTCCGATCGGACGTTGTCCATGGGCCGGGTAGAGGGTACAGGGCCCGCCGCAGCCGCCGCACCAGAGGGTTCAGGACTCCCCAGCAGACAGCGCTGCCTTCTCCTATATGTGGGGTACACGTAGATACAGGAGAAGGCGTCCCCTCCGTGTGAGCCACGTCTGCGCCTACATAGAGGAGACGTGACCTCCGCCCCCGCTGCGCAGTGCAGGCGCCGATGATGTCACTCATCAGCGCCTGACTGTGGAGGAAGGAAGACGCGAGCCCCTGCTGCTGAGGAGATCGCTGCGGGGGACATCAGGTGATTATCATTTTATTTAATTTTTTTCCAACCTGGGATTGGAGGAGGGGGGGAAAACCCTGCTGCCTACACCTACTGTGGGGGGACCCCGCTGCCTACACCTACTGTGGGGAGGACCCCGCTGCCTACACCTACTGTGGGGGGGACCCCGCTGCCTACACCTACTGTGGGGGGGACCCCGCTGCCTACACCTACTGTGGGGAGGACCCCGCTGCCTACACCTACTGTGGGGGGGACCCCGCTGCCTACACTTGCTGTGGGGGGGACCGCACTGCCTACACCTACTGTGGGGGGGACCCCGCTGCCTACACCTACTGTGGGGGGACCCCGCTGCCTACACCTACTGTGGGGGGACCCCACTGCCTACACCGACTGTGGGGGGACCCCGCTGCCTACACCCACTGTGGGGGACCTGGCTCTCTGCATCCACTGTGGGGGAACTCTGCTGCCTACACCTAAAGTGAGGGACTATATACTATGTTCCTGCCCAGCTAATATGGGGACAAACTACCAACCTAATAGGAGGGCTACCTACTATCTGCATAGGGGGTTTTCATACAGGGGCAGCTATCTGGGGCTTTACCCACAGGGGGCATAACTACCTACCTGGGGGACATTAATTACCTGGGGATATGATCTACTAGGGGGCACTACCTCCTGGGGACATTACTTACCTGTAACTTCCATAACCAACACCTTATTTTCTGTCCGCTAACACAAAATACTCTGATAGTGCCCCTCCCCAGACTAGACTCTGGATCCGCCACTGGGTGGAGGGCGGTGTTGGCTACATACTTGACTAACTATCTGGATACCTAATTTTATACCTGGATGCCAAACTACTTACCTACATACCTGGCTATCTAACTACATACCTACATATCTTGCTACCTACCTACATACCTGGCTACCTAACTATGTACATACCTAGCCTTCATATATGGCTGCCTAAATACGTAGCTAATCACCTACCTACCTACCTACCTACCTACCTACCTTCCCTCTTACTGTGCAGTACAATAAGGAGGGCATTATTACAGTGTGTGGGCCTATAAACGGGAAGATTGTGTAGAGGAGGGGGGGGGGGAGGGGGGGGGGGGACTGGAAAAATGCAGAGTCTGACATGTATTTCCTGCAGATGAGATTGACATGGCGGTCTGATCCAGACGGAGAAGAAAAGGAAAGAGGACGCCGCTGATCAGAAAAGACGTAATTCCCTTTATGTAACTGTAATCATTTATACGGTGTATATATCAGGGGAGATTTATCAAAACCTGTCCAGAGGAAAAGTTGCTGAGTTGCACATAGCAACCAATCAGATCGCTGCTTTCATTTTTAACAAGGCCTCTGCAAAATGAAAGAAGCGATCTGATTGGTTGCTATGGGAAACTGGTCAACTTTTCCTCTGGACAGGTTTTGATAAATCTCCCCCATCCTGTGTACAGCTGGTATCTACCGCCATATGGTCCTGTATATAATCACTTTATATAGTGTACAGATCCTGGGTACAGCTGGTATCTACTGCCATATGGTCCTGTATTTAATCACTTATATAGTGTACAGATCCTGTGTACAGCTGATATCTACCGCCATATGGTCCTGTATATAATCACTTATATAGTATACAGATCCGTTGTACAGCTGGTATCTACTGCATATGGTCCTGTATATAATCACTTATATAGTGTACAGATCCTGTGTACAGCTGGTATCTACTGCAATTTGGTCCTGTATATAATCAATTATATAGTATACAGATCCTGTGTACAGCTGGTATCTACCACCATATGGTCCTATATATAATCACTTTATATAGTGTACAGATCCTGTGTACAGCTGGTATCTACCGCCATATGGTCCTGTATATAATCATTTTATATAGTGTACAGATCCTGTGTACAGCTGGTATCTACCACATATGGTCCTGTGTATAACCACTTATATAGTATACAGATCCTGTGTACGGCTGGTATCTACCGCCATATGGTCTTGTATTTAATCACTTATATAGTATACAAATCCTGTGTACAGCTTGTATCTACCGCCATATGGTCCTGTATATAATCACTTTATATAGTGTACAGATCCTGTGTACAGCTGGTATCTACCGCCATATGGTCCTGTATATAATCACTTTATATAGTATACATATCCTGTGTACAGCACGTATCTACCGCCATATGGTCCTATATATAATCACTTTATATAGTGTACAGATCCTGTGTACAGATGGTATCTACTGCCATATGGTTCTGTATTTAATCACTTATATAGTGTACAGATCCGGTGTACAGCTGGTATCTACCGCCATATGGTCCTGTATATAATCACTTTATATAGTGTACAGATCCTGTGTACAGCTGGTATCTACCGCCATATGGTCCTGTATATAAGCACTTTATATAGTGTACAGATCCTGTGTACAGCTGGTATCTACCGCCATATGGTCCTGTATATAATCACTTATATAGTGTACAGATCCTGTGTACAGCTGGTATCTACCGCCATATGGTCCTGTATATAATCACTTATATAGTGTACAGATCCTGTGTACAGCTGAGATCTACCACCATATGGTCCTGTATTTAATCACTTATATAGTGTACAAATCCTGTGTACAGCACGTATCTACCGCCATATGGTCCTGTATATAATCACTTTATATAGTGTACAGATCCTGGGTACAGCTGGTATCTACTGCCATATGGTCCTGTATTGAATCACTTATATAGTGTACAGATCCTGTGTACAGCTGATATCTACCGCCATATGGTCCTGTATATAATCACTTATATAGTATACAGATCCGTTGTACAGCTGGTATCTACTGCATATGGTCCTGTATATAATCACTTATATAGTGTACAGATCCTGTGTACAGCTGGTATCTACCGCCATATGGTCCTGTATATAATCACTTATATAGTATACAGATCCGTTGTACAGCTGGTATCTACTGCATATGGTCCTATATATAATCACTTTATATAGTGTACAGATCCTGTGTACAGCTGATATCTACCACATATGGTCCTGTGTATAACCACTTATATAGTATACAGATCCTGTGTACGGCTGGTATCTACCGCCATATGGTCCTGTATTTAATCACTTATATAGTATACAAATCCTGTGTACAGCTTGTATCTACCGCCATATAGTTCTGTATATAATCACTTTATATAGTATACAGATCCTGTGTACAGCACGTATCTACCGCCATATGGTCCTATATATAATCACTTTGATTAAATACAGGACCATATGGCAGTAGATACCATCTGTGCACAGGATCTGTACACTATATAAAGTGATTATATATAGGACCATATGGCGGTAGATACGTGCTGTACACAGGATCTGTATACTATATAAAGTGATTATATACAGGACCATATGGCGGTAGATACCAGCTGTACACAGGATCTGTACACTATATAAAGTGATTATATACAGGACCATATGGCGGTAGATACAAGCTGTACACAGGATTTGTATACTATATAAGTGATTAAATACAGGACCATATGGCGGTAGATACCATCCGTACACAGGATCTGTACACTATATAAGTGATTAAATACAGGACCATATGGCAGTAGATACCATCTGTACACAGGATCTGTACACTATATACTTATATAGTGTACAGATCCTGTGTACAGCTGGTATCTACCGCCATATGGTCCTGTATATAAGCACTTTATATAGTGTACAGATCCTGTGTACAGCTGGTATCTACCGCCATATGGTCCTGTATATAATCACTTATATAGTGTATAGATCCTGTGGACAGCTGGTATCTACCGCCATATGGTCCTGTATATAATCACTTATATAGTGTACAGATCCTGTGTACAGCTGAGATCTACCACCATATGGTCCTGTATTTAATCACTTATATAGTGTACAAATCCTGTGTACAGCACGTATCTACCGCCATATGGTCCTGTATATAATCACTTTATATAGTGTACAGATCCTGGGTACAGCTGGTATCTACTGCCATATGGTCCTGTATTTAATCACTTATATAGTGTACAGATCCTGTGTACAGCTGATATCTACCGCCATATGGTCCTGTATATAATCACTTATATAGTATACAGATCCGTTGTACAGCTGGTATCTACTGCATATGGTCCTGTATATAATCACTTATATAGTGTACAGATCCTGTGTACAGCTGGTATCTACTGCAATTTGGTCCTGTATATAATCACTTATATAGTATACAGATCCTGTGTACAGCTGGTATCTACCACCATATGGTCCTATATATATAATCACTTTATATAGTGTACAGATCCTGTGTACAGCTGGTATCTACCGCCATATGGTCCTGTATATAATCACTTTATATAGTGTACAGATCCTGTGTACAGCTGGTATCTACCGCCATATGGTCCTATATATAATCACTTTATATAGTGTACAGATCCTGTGTACAGCTGATATCTACCACATATGGTCCTGTGTATAACCACTTATATAGTATACAGATCCTGTGTACGGCTGGTATCTACCGCCATATGGTCCTGTATTTAATCACTTATATAGTATACAAATCCTGTGTACAGCTTGTATCTTCCGCCATATGGTCCTGTATATAATCACTTTATATAGTATACAGATCCTGTGTACAGCACGTATCTACCGCCATATGGTCCTAAATATAATCACTTTGATTAAATACAGGACCATATGGCAGTAGATACCATCTGTGCACAGGATCTGTACACTATATAAAGTGATTATATATAGGACCATATGGCGGTAGATACGTGCTGTACACAGGATCTGTATACTATATAAAGTGATTATATACAGGACCATATGGCGGTAGATACCAGCTGTACACAGGATCTGTACACTATATAAAGTGATTATATACAGGACCATATGGCGGTAGATACAAGCTGTACACAGGATTTGTATACTATATAAGTGATTAAATACAGGACCATATGGCGGTAGATACCAGCCGTACACAGGATCTGTACACTATATAAGTGATTAAATACAGGACCATATGGCAGTAGATACCATCTGTACACAGGATCTGTACACTATATACTTATATAGTGTACAGATCCGGTGTACAGCTGGTATCTACCGCCATATGGTCCTGTATATAATCACTTTATATAGTATACAGATCCTGTGTACAGCTGGTATCTACCGCCATATGATCCTGTATATAATCACTTATATAGTTTACAGATCCTGTGTACAGCTGAGATCTACCGCCATATGGTCCTGTATTTAATCACTTATATAGTGTACAGATCCTGTGTACAGCTGGTATCTACCGCCATATGGTCCTGGATTTAATCACTTATATAGTGTACAGATCCTGTGTACAGCTGATATCTACCGCCATATGGTTCTGTATATAATCACTTATATAGTGTACAGATCTGGTGTACAGCTGGTATCTACTGCCATATGGTCCTGTATATAATCACTTATATAGTGTAAAGATCCTGTGTACAGCTGAGATCTACCGCCATATGGTCCTATATATAATCACTTTATATAATGTACAGATCCTGTGTACAGCTGATATCTACCATCATATGGTCCTATATATAATCACTTATATAGTATACTGGTCTGTGTATAGTGGTTTTATTCAGTACAGTATGGCGGTATTGTCCAGTTATTGTGCGGTGGTATATATTTACTCCTTGCATACTGGTATAATTGGTCATGGAAAATTATTTTATTTTAAAGTGTTTTTTATATTTATAATAAATGTAGTTTATTTTGTGTGTAGGGCTGGTGGAGGGACCTGGGTGGAATGGGGGCAGACGTGTGACCAGCGGCGGAGCATCGCAGGGGGCCCTTGCTTTTTTTTTTGGTCCGGGGGCCCCGAGTCCGCCCCTGCTTCTTGTCTTTCTTATGAAAAGGAAACCAACCTTCTGATTAAAGAGGCTGAGATTACAGGGTGGAAACTTCATATAACAAAGAGACGGCTTCCAGGGAAATGCTTGACTCACAGGGCACGGTACGGGGGGTTATAGCAAGAATGAAAACATGTATAAAAAAGGCAACTATGTAAACCCCGGGGTATCCTCTAATATACAACAATAACAGTGTAACAGAGTTGGCAACATTTTACATTAGTGCATTTAAATCAGTGGTCTCCAAACTGTGGACCTCCAGCTGTTGCAAAACGACAACTCCCAGCATGCCCGGACAGCCTAAGACTCTATACTGAGGCTCTACATAAAGGGTGACCAATCTGCAACCCTCCAGTTGTTGCAAAACGACAACTCCCAGCATGCCCGGACAGCCAAAGACTCTATACTGAGGCTCTACATAAAGGGTGACCAATCTGCAACCCTCCAGTTGTTGCAAAACTACAACTCCCAGCATGCCCGGACAGCCGTTGGCTGTCCGGGCATGCTGGGAGTTGTAGTTTTGCACCATCTGGAGGCCCACAGTTTGGAGACCACTGGCCTATACAATGAGTGATGCAATCAGGGCATGCTGGGAGTTGTAGTTGTGTAACAGCTGGAGGTGCACAGTTTGGAGACCACTGCCCTATACAATGAGCGATGCAGTCAGGACATGCTGGGAGTTGTAGTTGAGTAACATCTGGAGGTCCACAGTTTGGAGACCACTGCCCTATACAATTAGTGATACAGTCAGGACATGCTGGGAGTTGTAGTTGTGTAACAGCTGGAGGTGCACAGTTTGGAGACCACTGCTATATACAATGAGTGATGCAGTCAGGACATGCTGGGAGTTGTAGTTGTGTAACATCTGGAGGTCCACAGTTTGGAGACCACTGCCCTATACAATTAGTGATACAGTCAGGGCATGCTGGGAGTTGTAGTTATGTAACAGCTGCACGTCCACTGGAGACCACTGCCCCCCCCCCCCCCCCCAGTTATAAAACTTGTATCAAAAGGTTAATTAAACTTAAAGATGCAGAGAATTTATTTATTTATTTTTTGATCAGCCGGTTCACAATGATGGCAAATTTTTTAATTATTTTGGTTTCCTACTAAAAATAAATAAATAAAATGAGAATAAGTAAAAATAGTAAAAATGTAAAATTAATAATTAATAAAACAGTAACAAAAAAATTAATGAATGAATAATTTATATATCTTAAAAAGAAAAATTGCTGCACATTTTCCGACTCCTTTCTAATTTCCCGTCGCTGGGGGAGGTTTGATTGTAAAGTACATGATAAAACTTTTTAACCCTTTGTTATTAGAACAAACTGTGCATAGATCAGTGATACAAGCGAATATAAGAAACTTTGTAATGTATGATATATATATATATGTAGACAAAGAGAAAATCGGAAAACAGGGGGCGCAGTAAGTGGCGTTATCCGGGGGTCAATCAGCCTCTGACCATTACCCAGGGCTGGGACGCTGTCGAGACAATGTAGTAACAAAAAAAAAAGGTGACTTCAGTTTGGCGCTCTCCATGGTGTCCGAACGAGGGATAGGTCGTCTCAGGAGCAGTATTTCCTTCATTAAAAGGATTTATTTGGAAACATACATATGCCCGACGCGTTTTGAAGGTAATGCTACCCTCTTCATCAGGTCCATAGGGGGTAACGTCCATATATTGGCAACATATAAACACAAACAGGGTTGTAACCTCGGTACCAGTCGGACACCACACGTGGATGATATTATAGAATCAATAAAAGCATAAAAAGTATAAATTGCTGGTGTAAAATGCTATAGAATTTAATTTAAAAAAAAACAATAAATAAATAAAAACATACTTAAAACTAGAATCACAGCATCTTTATGTGCTTCGGCTGTCACACCCCCCTCCCATAGACTTGCATTGAGGGGGCGTGACGTAATGAGGGGGCGGGGCTATGACATCACAAGCTCCCAGGGCCGGCTCCAGCATTTGAAACAGTTTGCTCCAATCGCTGAGCAGCAGAGTACCCCTTTAAGGTTAGTGGTGGTCACAAAACTCAGTTAATATTCAGCTGGATGTGTTTCAGAACCTCCATAGTGGGGGCCCCGAAACGCGTCCAGCTGAATATTAATTGAGTTTTAATTTCTGAACTAATAAAATAAAACGTAAATGTAAAAAACTGTCAAAGTCTAGGAATGCGGATTTTTGGTCGCTTCATATTAGGGATCAACCGATATCGTTTTTTAGGGCCAATACCGATACTCTGTAGAGGTTTGGGCCGATAGCCGATAACTGATACTGATATTCCGGTATAAGTTATCGGCTATTTATCCCCCGGCAACACCGCTGCACAGCCGCCGACGCTGCCCCATTGCCTCCCCCATTCCCGGATTTATAATTACTGGGGCCCGGGGTCCGCTCTACTTCTGTCTCCGGCGCCGTCCTCCTGAGTTGTCACTGTGCGCAATGACGGTGACATTGCGTTGAGGACGTCACTTGTCATTGCGCTGCGCAGCGCACAGCGTAACACAGGATGGCGTAGGAGCCAGAAATAGCGCGGACCCCGGGAACAGGTAATTATAAAACCGGGAATGGGGGAGGCAACGGGGCAGCGGCTGGGGCGATATGGTGGGGGGGGGGGGGCCGTATGGTGGGGGGTGCGGCGCGGTGGTGGGGTTGGTGGTGCGGTGGTTGGGCGGGGGGTGCGGCGCGGCGCGGTGGAGGGATGGGGGGTGCTGCGCGGCGTTGGGGGGGTGCGGCACGGTGGGGGCGGTGCGGGGGGCGGGGCATTATCGGATTATCGGCAAGGTAATTGCCGATACCGATAACTTCCAAAATCGTAAATATCGGCCGATAATATCTGCCAAACCGATAATCGGCCGACCCCTACTTCATATACCAGAAAACAAAAATGAATAAAAAGGGATCAAAACAAAATTTGTGCCAATTACTACAGAACAGGAAATTACCCTCAAATATAACAGTTAAAGGGGTCAGAAGTGGAGAATATTCAGCCTAATATTTTTGTACAAAAATGTATAATTTTATAGTAGTAAAGTAAAACCTAAACGATTGGGTATCAGTGTAACCGTACGGACCTGCAGAATATAAAGTGTCATTTGTGCTGAAAAGGGCAAAACAGAATGTCGGTATATGTTGCACATATGACGGATTTGTTACATATGTTCTCCACTCATTTCAATGGGGATGTCATGAAATAAATGCAAATTTTAAACAAATTTGGGGAAATTTACTTTTTTTTTTCTCTCTTTTTTAGACAGGTGCCTGTGTATGTGAATCTATAATTTTGGTGCACGGTCTGGACTGAATTTGGTATAATAAGCCATTTTTGTGCGCAATAAAAGAAAGAAAAAAAAAAAGAATTTTTCTAATTTGGCATTTTACTATTTATATTATAAAATAATCCGGAAATCTTGCAGTTTCCATTCTGACCACTAGGGTCTAAAACTGAGCTGAGATCCTGTTCTGTACAGATCACTTCCCAGCTGTCTCCTCCTTATCATCGTAGAAAGGAGGGCACCAGTGTATAGATAACACGATAGATGTTACTCACAGATCAGCCTCCCACTCCCTGTAAAATGACCTCTGTGAAGGTTAACAAGCATGCCCAGACTCCATTCATAGAAATGGGATAGATCCTATCTATTGTTCACAGGTCTTGCTGTAAAGTGCATCTCTAAATGCTGTTAAAAACAGCTCAGGCAAGATGGCCGCCTGGTACACAAAAAAATTAAATAAAATAAAAAACTTACAATCAGAAAATTATAAGACAAAGAACACTTACCAGTATCTGTCTCTAATTAGGAAAAATGTTACAAATACTAACATGCCTGGACACCCAAAGGCCTGTCTGCCTCCTCCAGAGGATCCATACTGTCCTTGAAAGGTAAATAATGGCTTCCCTCTTGTTTCATCTCTTAGTGCAATGGTCATTAAATTAGACCCTCCTGCTGTTGCAAAACTACAACTCCCAGCATGCCCGGACAGCCGTTGGCTGTCCGGGCATGCTGGGAGTTGTAGTTTTGTTACAGCTTTTGTAACAGCTGGAGGCACACTGTTTGGGGAAACACCATTCTACGCGATACATTAACTATTAAGAGGCTTTAAGAGGTCGGCACGAAAATCATTTGCGGTGACATTTACATTTTTCTTATAACGTTACGATATTTTGGCGAAATCTAGCGTACTTTCTTCCCAATGCTCAGCGACACACCGCAGGTTTCTCATAATGCCGCCACCTACTCACATCATGTGACCAAAGGCAAGTAAATGAAGACGTTCAGGAACCTGACAAGCTCCTCCCACTGACCACAGCGCGGAGAAAACAATGGGAAATCCACAGCGTCAGAATCAATATGAGTAACAACGTACTGGGCTGAGTACGATAAGACAACGAAGTCCCCCCTGTGGAGCGGATGACTTAGGGTGTGCTCAGGGTGATGGGCGGTGTTGGGTTATGATGCTCAGGGTGATGGGCAGTGTTGGGTTATGATGCTCAGGGTGATGGGCAGTGTTGGGTTATGATGCTCAGAGTGATGGGCGGTGTTGGGTTATGATGCTCAGGGTGATGGGCGGTGTTGGGTTATGATGCTCAGGGTGATGGGCAGTGTTGGGTTATGATGCTCAGGGTGATGGGCAGTGTTGGGTTATGATGCTCAGAGTGATGGGCGGTGTTGGGTTATGATGCTCAGGGTGATGGGCGGTGTTGGGTTATGATGCTCAGGGTGATGGGCAGTGTTGGGTTATGATGCTCAGGGTGATGGGCGGTGTTGGGTTATGATGCTCAGGGTGATGGGCAGTGTTGGGTTATGATGCTCAGGGTGATGGGCGGTGTTGGGTTATGATGCTCAGGGTGATGGGCGGTATTGGGTTATGATGCTCAGGGTGATGGGCGGTGTTGGGTTATGATGCTCAGGGTGATGGGCAGTGTTGGGTTATGATGCTCAGAGTGATGGGCGGTGTTGGGTTATGATGCTCAGGGTGATGGGCGGTGTTGGGTTATGATCCTCAGGGTGATGGGCAGTGTTGGGTTATGATGCTCAGGGTGATGGGCGGTGTTGGGTTATGAGGCTCAGGGTGATGGGCAGTGTTGGGTTATGATGCTCAGAGTGATGGGCGGTGTTGGGTTATGATGCTCAGGGTGATGGGCGGTGTTGGGTTATGATGCTCAGGGTGATGGGCAGTGTTGGGTTATGATGCTCAGGGTGATGGGCGGTGTTGGGTTATGATGCTCAGGGTGATGGGTGGTGTTGGGTTATGATGCTCAGGGTGATGGGCAGTGTTGGGTTATGATGCTCAGGGTGATGGGCAGTGTTGGGTTATGATGCTCAGGGTGATGGGCAGTGTTGGGTTATGATGCTCAGAGTGATGGGCGGTGTTGGGTTATGATGCTCAGGGTGATGGGCGGTGTTGGGTTATGATGCTCAGGGTGATGAGCGGTGTTGGGTTATGATGCTCAGAGTGATGGGCAGTGTTGGGTTATGATGCTCAGGGTGATGGGCGGTGTTGGGTTATGATGCTCAGGGTGATGGGCGGTGTTGGGTTATGATGCTCAGGGTGATGGGCGGTGTTGGGTTATGATGCTCAGGGTGATGGGCGGTGTTGGGTTATGATGCTCAGGGTGATGGGCGGTGTTGGGTTATGATGCTCAGGGTGATGGGCGGTGTTGGGTTATGATGCTCAGGGTGATGGGAGGTGTTGGGTTATGATGCTCAGGGTGATGGGCGGTGTTGGGTTATGATGCTCAGGGTGATGGGCGGTGTTGGGTTATGATGCTCAGGGTGATGGGCGGTGTTGGGTTATGATGCTCAGGGTGATGGGAGGTGTTGGGTTATGATGCTCAGGGTGATGGGAGGTGTTGGGTTATGATGCTCAGGGTGATGGGCAGTGTTGGGTTATGATGCTCAGGGTGATGGGCGGTGTTGGGTTATGATGCTCAGGGTGATGGGCGGTGTTGGGTTATGATGCTCAGGGTGATGGGAGGTGTTGGGTTATGATGCTCAGGGTGATGGGAGGTGTTGGGTTATGATGCTCAGGGTGATGGGAGGTGTTGGGTTATGATGCTCAGGGTGATGGGCGGTGTTGGGTTATGATGCTCAGGGTGATGGGAGGTGTTGGGTTATGATGCTCAGGGTGATGGGAGGTGTTGGGTTATGATGCTCAGGGTGATGGGCAGTGTTGGGTTATGATGCTCAGGGTGATGGGAGGTGTTGGGTTATGATGCTCAGGGTGATGGGAGGTGTTGGGTTATGATGCTCAGGGTGATGGGAGGTGTTGGGTTATGATGCTCAGGGTGATGGGCGGTGTTGGGTTATGATGCTCAGGGTGATGGGAGGTGTTGGGTTATGATGCTCAGGGTGATGGGAGGTGTTGGGTTATGATGCTCAGGGTGATGGGCAGTGTTGGGTTATGATGCTCAGGGTGATGGGAGGTGTTGGGTTATGATGCTCAGGGTGATGGGAGGTGTTGGGTTATGATGCTCAGGGTGATGGTCAGTGTTACCGTGGGCCTCTTGGTTGTTTCTTTGATCATATCCTCCAGGCCGGGCTCGTCAGATCGGGCGGGCGGCCTTGTCCTGGTAGGTTTGCAGTTTTGCCGTATTCTTTCCATTCTCTGATGATGGATTTTATGTGGCTCTTTGTTCAAAGCTCGGGATCCTTCTTTATAACCTATCCCTGCTCTATATGTCTCCACCACCTTATCCCTGACCTATTTGGGGAGCTCCTCGGTCTTCATGCTGCTGTTTGTTTAGTAATGCTCTCTAACAAACTCTGAGGCCATCACAGAACAGGTGTATTTGTACTGAGATAAAATTAGACAGGTGGAGCCTATTTACTAATTATGTGACACCCGATCATTGTTATGGTTTTCGCACCAAAGCGGGTAAATATATATATATGTGTGTGTGTGTGTGTGTGTGTGTATAGATAGATAGATAGATAGATAGATAGATGGATGGATATATGCATTCAACAGAGCAGGAGCAAATCCCCTGCGGACAGTTCCTGACACGGACAGTGGTGTCAGAAGAGAGCACTGCAGTCAGACTAGAAAGAGCTACACAACTTCCTGTGGAGCATAAAGCAGCCAATAAGTACTGGAAGGATTAAGATTTTGATATAGAATTAATTTACAAATCTCTGGAACCTTTCTGGCACTAGTTGATTTGAAAGCATTTTTGACGCTCCGGAGTGCCCCTTTAAGGTACTGATTAGGCTGTCTTTGGTGCTTTGTAGCTTCACATGTCTGTTCTACAATCTGTTACTTTTGCAGTTAGTTATCATAAATGTTATGTCAGACAGGAGACGAGTATCAAATGCATTATTCTTCTTTATTCAGCCAATAGCAGAAAGAAAAGCAATGTAATGTAATAACAAAGAAAAAAGTGAGAGGGAGTGTTGGTCACCTAGCAACCACCTACGCCCCCTTTACATTCCGACCAATCCTCTTCCACCTAAGTCCATATGTACCAAGTCCAGCTCCACCTCCTCCTCTTTCTGCTCAGTAGCAGTGTTTACATCAGATAAGTATTTGCTCTGGTTATTTGTTCCAGATCTCACTGTTTTATATTCTCTGTCATCCGATTTTCCTTTTTTGTGCTCATTACCCGGTGTAGATACTTCATACACCGGGCCATCTGCGCCTTTTCTCCTTATTTTGTGGTTTTTCCCGGTACTTTTGTCTCTAAGGTATGTTCGTCCCTCCCTGGCATTAGTGCTCTGTCTTTCCTGACTTTGTCCCTTTCTCGGCCTCTGCCGGTGTTCGCGCGTCCTCGTTTCGCTAAACACTCTGCTTACCTGTTGTTTCCCAAGCCTTCGCCATTGCGGTGACGTCGGTTTCTTCTCCGCCCTTCGTCTCCGCCCCCCTCTCGCTCCCTGCACGCTTCTCGTACGCGCTGCGTCACGTGAGCACGCAGGGTCTCGCGAGACTTCGCGGCTCGGCCTTCCACAGTGTGTTACAACACTGGTGACGGCCGGGACTTGCACAGGGCTCCGTAGCGTACTGCGGCTACTGGAGGCGCTTTGACAGAAGCGCTGACAGTGCCGCGATCCTGCTGGTGTCGCTGATGTACAGCTGTCTGTACTACAGCTGTGTCAGTAGTCCCTAAGGTTACGGAGCAGCCTGTGCCTTTTCTGTACAGGCACTTACTGTTTTTTCTCCAGTATATATATACGTACTTACTGTGATATACCTCACTTCTTCTCTTCACAGACCCGAATTCTGTTGTTTCCCTGTGCTTCTATGATGGACAATAAATTGGATATGACCCTGGGGGAAGGCCCCATTCCTGCTCATACAACGGATTCTATGTCCACTGCTGAAATTCACCAGCTAGTGAACAAATCCATTCAATCTGCTCTCACGTCCGCCATGGCGGTCATGAATGATAATATTTCTAAATCCATTTCCTTAGCGGTATCTCAATCCCGCAATGAAACCGTAGCGTTTTCTGCAGGTCCGCCGTCCATGGCGACCATGCCTAGTCCGGTTTCTGAGCCTCAGAAGTCCGGTAAGTCTGAGAGGAAACGCCACTATTGCTCGGACGCCATGACCTCTCCCACACCATTACTGACGGTGGGAGATAGACAAAATATCTCAGGCGGCCCTTCTCAATCGGGCGCCAACCCGAAATCGGGTTTAAGACCCTCCTACCGGGAGGATGAATATGATGTACGAGCGACACGCTCTGCTAAGCGGTCAAAACCCGATTCATACATTGATGAATCGGAGGTGGAGTCTGAGGCGGATTATGAGGTGTCTTTGCCCTCTTCTATCGACGGTGATGAAGAGGAGGTAGGTGATGTGGAGGAGTGCGACCCCACCGGGTCTGCTACTGCTACGGGCAATCCGCATGCCATATTGGACTCCCTAGGGGTGCCATTTTTTGACCCGGATGACATTAAACATCCCAGGTCTGAGGAATGGTCCCCGCTGCTGCAGGTGGCTAAATATGTGGAAGCGTGGCTGCGGAAGCCTTTAGATCGCAGCAACTGTAGCAAGTTGCGATCGGAATGTCCAAGACCTTCAGTGGCCAACAGGGTCGCGGTTACTCCTGAGCTGGACCCGATCCTTATAAAGTACTTGCTCAAATCAGGTAAAAACCCGAAGAAGGGTCTGGACAGATCCTTCATGTCTGTACAGGACAAGTTGTTGGACGTCTTGGGACCGCTTACCAAAATTCTCAACATGGCTGAGCATGCGGTGGCAACAGGCATCTAGGTGGACGCAGGTGTCCTCAGGAACTGGGCCCTGAGGGCCAGGTGTCTATTGGGCAACGCAAATTCAGCAATGTCCGCTGAGCTGCGTCGCTCGATATTGAGGCTTGATCCGCAGCTGACACACTTGGCTACCGAAGAGCCGGGCCCATCTGCTGAGGGCCTCCTGTTTGGAGACTCTCTAATTAAAAACATTAATAAGTTTGTAGGGTTGTTCTCCAGCCTAGATAAGGCGCAATCCTCATTGAAGAAATCCGCTAAGGTTTTCAGCAAGGCCGGAAGGGGCAAGGGTCGACCTTCCGGCAGAGGTGCCTATTTTCGACCCTATGCTAGACCCACCGTCCAGTATGTGCAGGACAGACCTCAACCTCAGGCGGTCCCTGCGCCCGTGCCAACCAACCCCTTTTACCCGACCCGAGGACGGCCCTGGTGGGCACGTGGTACTTCCAGAGGGTTTTCCAGAGGCAGGAGCACAGGCGGGTTGGACTGTACAGAGTGTTTGTCCGGCCCCAGTGGGGGGCAGACTGCGATATATTTCCCATGATTTGGTCCATGATTTCTACAGACCCGTGGGTGCTTCAAGTGGTCTCGGGTTACATGATAGACTTCATGTCAGAACCGTTTCAATCAAGATGGCCAACAAATCTTTGCTTCTCAGAGGCAGACAGGGCTCTGATAAGCCAGGAGGTCGCGGACTTGCTAGACAAAAAGGCCATTGTCCGGGTGTCTATGGACAAACCGGGTTTCCTCAGCAACCTCTTCTTGGTGAAGAAGAAGGACGGAGGCCACAGGCCCGTCATAAATCTGAGGGATCTGAATGAGTATGTGTTGTATCGCCACTTCAAGATGGAGGGCATACATCTGCTCAGAGATTCACTTCTTCCAGACGACTGGCTGTCGAAGATCGATTTGAAGGACTCGTACCTCACGGTGCCGATTCACCCTTCTTCCCAGCAGTATCTCCAGTTCCTCTGGGACAACGGAAAGTGGGAATTCACCTGTCTTCCGTTTGGCCTCTCGTCCGCCCCGTGGTGTTTCACCAAACTCCTGAGGCCGGTTATGGCGCTTCTCAGGAGTCGAGGGGTGAGACTTATCATATATCTCGACGATATATTGATTATGGCTCAGTCTCCTCAGCAGGTGTCGCTACACGTGGATTGGACTTGTTCCCTTCTCACGGATCTGGGGTTCTTAATCAATCACAAAAAGTCCGTGTTTGTTCCCACTCAGGACGTGGAGTTTCTAGGCTTTATGGTGAACACCACCATGGCCGTCTTGAGTCTTCCGGACAAGAAGCTTGCACTGCTTCGCAAGGAAATAAGGTCCCTGCTCAGAAGAGACTTGGTTTCACTACGGGCGGTAGCCCGCATCGTGGGCCTATTGTCGGCCTCCGTTCAGGCTATTCTTCCGGCCCCTCTTCATTACAGGGCGTTACAACGCCTGAAGACCAAGAAACTAGCAGAGGGTCTTACTTATGCAGACAGAGTTCCTCTGTCTCAGGAGGCCCGCGCCGACCTGTGCTGGTGGCTCTGCCACGTCCAGGATTGGAATGGCAGGATGATATTCACCTCCAAACCGGATTTGATTGTGGAGTCGGACGGCAGTCTGTGTCAGGATTCGAACCCGTGACCAGCCACATCCCAGGCAGTAGCCCTGCTTACTAGGCTACCGTCTTCTCTGGACATTCCTTCCTGAAACCTATTATGTAACCTTAGTCTTGCCAAGTCTTGCTCATCACCCTTGATTCCCCACACCTGGTACTTCCCTATATAAGTCCAGCCCCTTGCACTCTAGCTTGCTGATTATTGAGCTCCTTAGCCTTGATCAAACTGCTCCTCATCTGCTGCTCTTGCTACTACTGAAGTCCACTGCTGACCAGGAATTGCCTACCGACTACTCTTCTGCTTTGTCCCTACTTACTGAACTGCTACCACCGTTGCCATCTGGATTGTCTGACCACGCTTATTGCTGCCTGCCCTGACCCACCGCCTGCCTACTGACTACGCCTCTGCCAGACTTCCTGCACTTACTACCTGCCTGCGGTCCTTGCCACTGGGCTCCACTCCTACCTCCAGCCAGCGGTCCTCTAACTCAGGTGAGCCCGTAGGATTGTTACAGAATAATCAGCCGCACTATGGAGTCCGCAATGGCCACTCTGCGTAAGCAGGTCTCCGAACTTCAAGAATTTGGCACTACATTTCAGGAGAAATTTGCCCAGCTCCAAGGCGTAGGGAGATTATTGAACTACAGAGGCAACTCGTGGACGTCCGCGGCGTGTCCGCAGACACCCGCATGCCACTCCCATCAAGATTCAGCGGCGACAGATGCCAGTATCGGGGGTTTCTAAACCAATGCCGCATCTATTTTCAAATGCACCCGGCCCCTTCACCACCGAGAAAAAGAAGGTGCTATTTGTGGTCAATCTCCTGACGGATGAAGCATTAGCATGGGCATCACCATACGTAGAGACTAACAGTCACCTCCTGGACAACCTTAACAACTTCATCACCGCCATGAGTCAAGTCTTCGATGACCCCAACCACTGTGCGACAGCCGAGGCGCGACTACATGGTCTGCGGCAAGGGAGACGCTCTGTCGCCGAATACACCGCCGAGTTTCGCTGTTGGGTCACGGACACCACCTGGAACCCAGCAGCACAGAGAAGCCAATTCCTGCGAGGCCTGTCCGAATTAATAAAGGACGAACTCGCCAGAGTTGAGGCCCTGGACGATCTGGATGACTTCATTCAGTTATGCATCCGGATAGATCAAAGACTCTCCAAGAGGAAAAAAGAAAGACTCTGGTCCTCGGACCACAGACCCACTTACTCCTTCTCTTCCACCACCCAGCGCGACCCCCAGTCAGTAACTGAACCTATGCAGGTCGACGCTCTACGTAGGTCTCTATCCACAGCTGAGAAGGAGAGAAGGCTGGCCGAAAACCTCTGCCTCTACTGTGGGGAGCCAGGTCATTTTGCCATCAAATGTCCTCATAAGATCCGAAAGACTATTGCCGTCACGGAGCTAAAGGAGCGATTACAGACTCCAACTCCGCCTGCAGCCCCCGAAAATAACAACACGGCGGCTCATGGATCCCACTTCATCGTCCCCATCCTCATCGACATTGAGGGGCGACAACTTTCCTGTTCAGCGATGTTAGACTCCGGGGCGGGAGGCAACTTCATGGATTTAACCTTCGCCCGCGAAAAGAACATTCCACTGACAATCAAGGCAGCCCCCGTTGACCTGGAAACCGTTGACGGATCCCCACTCTCCTCGGGGCCGGCCACTCACGAGACCACTGAACTACAACTCCTCATAGAACCAGATCACTGTGAAAAGATCCACTTCTCTCTGATCGCCTCCCCGAAGTTCCCAGTGATCTTGGGCATCCCATGGTTGGCCACCAACAACCCCTCGGTGGACTGGGAAACCCGCTGCATACGATTCCCGTCCGAGTTCTGCTCGCTAAATTGCTCCCACAAACCCGTCCTTCCACCCGAAGACACCAACATCTCAAAACTATCGGTCAAGGATCTGCTACCCCCTCAATACCGCGAGTTCCAGGATGTCTGCGAAAAGAAAAACGCAGACAAGCTGCCACCACACCGACCCTACGACTGCCCTATAGAACTGTTGCCCGGGGCCGAAATACCCTTTTGCAGTATCTACTCCCTCTCAGAGCCTGAACTCAAGGCTCTGAAAGAGTACCTGGACGAGGACCTGAGGAAGGGGTTCATCCGGCCCTCCACCTCCCCTGCGGGAGCCCCCTTTTTCTTCGTAGAGAAAAAAGACTCCTCCCTGCGTCCCTGCATAGACTACAGAAAGCTTAACGATATAACCGTAAAAAATCGGTACCCGCTCCCACTGATTTCAGAACTCCTTGAGAGACTCCAGGCAGCGAAGATCTTCACTAAACTCGACCTTCGAGGGGCCTACAACCTCGTCCGAATCCGCCCTGGGGACGAATGGAAGACAGCTTTCCGGACACGCTATGGTCATTTCGAGTACCTGGTCATGCCTTTCGGACTCTGCAATGCTCCCGCCACATTCCAGCACTTCATTAACGACGTCCTCGGGGACATGCTGGATCTGTTTGTAGTCGTTTACCTGGACGACATCTTGATCTTCTCTGAAGACCTCGAGCAGCACCGCGAACACGTCTGCAGGGTACTGCAGAGACTCCGACAGAACTCTCTCTACATCAAGCTTGAGAAATGCGAGTTTGAGCGAACCACCACTCAGTTCCTCGGATACATCATCTCCCCAGAGGGCATAAGTATGGACCCTGGGAAGGTCCAAGCTGTAATGAACTGGCCCGTTCCGAAAAACGAGAAGGAGATACAAAGATTCATTGGCTTCGCCAACTTCTATCGGAAGTTTATCCGGAACTTCTCCAAGGTCATAGCACCAATCACCCAACTCACCAAGAAGGCAGTCCCCTTCTCCTGGACACCCGAGGCCCAGGAGGCCTTCACCAAGCTGAAACTCCTCTTCACTTCTGCCCCAATCTTAATCCACCCGAACCCCGAGCTCCCATTTACAGTTGAAGTGGATGCATCAGACTCTGCGGTGGGGGCAGTTTTGTCACAACAGACAGGGGAGAGAATGCTATTACACCCGTGTGCATTTTTCTCCCGCCAGATGTCCCCCTCCGAGAAGAACTATGACATTGGGAACAAAGAACTATTGGCGATCAAGGATGCCTTCTCCGAGTGGAGACACCTGCTGGAGGGAGCCACCAACCCCATAATCGTACTAACTGACCACAAGAACCTCGAGTTCATCCGCAGTGCTAAGAGACTCTCGGCCAGACAGGCCAGATGGAGCCTATTCTTTTCCCGCTTCAACTTTCTCATCACCTATCGTCCCGGATCAAAAAACGGCAAGGCTGACGCCCTCTCCAGAATGTTTTCCGAGCCCTCACAGAGTAACAAGGGCCAAGATAACATCTTACCCGAGAGAGGGGTCGTAGGGGCCACCTATTCTAAAGAACTCCTGGGCACAATCAAAGAAGGATATGAAAATGACCCCTTCCTCGCCCACCCCACAGGGAATATCAGCCTTACGTTTAAGAACGGCCATTGGTTTCATCAGGACCTACAACTATATGTACCAGAAATCGCACGGCTCGAAGTGCTCAAACTCAACCATGACTCCAAGCTGGCCAGGTATTTTGGCACAAGAAAGACCCAGGAGCTTCTCTCCCGCTCCTTCTGGTGGCCAACATACAAGGAGGACATCAAGAGGTACATCTCCTCATGCGCGGTCTGTGCCCGCAATAAGACTCCTCGTTCCTCTCCCGTGGGTCTGTTACAACCCCTCCCTATTCTTTCCCGCCCCTGGGGCTCGATCTCCATGGACTTTGTGGTAGACCTTCCTCCTTCAAAAGGGATGAACACCATCCTGGTCGTGGTCGACCGTCTCACCAAGATGGCCCATTTCATCCCCTACAAAGGCATACCCACCGCCAAACAGACGGCTGATCTAATTCTCAGAGAGGTCTTCAGGCTGCATGGGATCCCGGACGAAGTGGTCTCTGACCGAGGCGTACAATTTGCCTCAAAGTTCTGGAAGAACTTCTGCCTGGTGCTCGGGGTTAAAGTAAACCTGTCCTCCGCTTTCCACCCTCAGTCAAACGGGCAGACTGAGAGAACTAATCAGACCCTAGAGCAGTACCTACGCTGTTTCAGCTCCCACCTGCAGGATGACTGGCTTGACCATCTCCCCACGGCCGAGTTCGCCTACAACAATGCTGAGCACAGCTCAACCAAGCACAGCCCCTTCTTTGCTAACACAGGCTCGCACCCGGTATTCATTCCCCACCTGCCCGTCACCTCCACCCTCCCAGCAGTGGCCGAACGCGTAACAACCCTACAGGAGGCACAAAAGAACATTATAGACAACCTCCAGCTCGCCCAGAGGCGTTTTAAACAGGGAGCAGACAGACGTCGCAAACCCACCCCGGGCTTCCATGTGGGAGACAAGGTGTGGCTGTCCACCAGGAACCTCAGATTGAAGGTCCCCTCCAAAAAGTTGGCCCAAAGATACATGGGTCCGTTCCGGATCACCGCACAAATCAACGAGGTCACGTTCCGGATTGACCTTCCGGACTCCATTAGGGTGCACCCTGTCTTCCATTGCTCACTCCTCAAGCCATACGTGGAGAACACCTTCACAGGCCGCCACTCGCCCCCTCCACCCCCCGTGAGGGTACAGGGTGAAGAAGAATACGTGGTCGCAAAGATCCTCGACTCCAGGATCCACAGGGGAAGACTACAATACCTAATTGGGTGGGAGGGTTACCCTCCCGAGGATAACTCCTGGGAGCCAGAAGAAAATTTCCACGCCACCAGACTGGTAAAAGAGTTCCACCAACGGCACCCCTGCCCCTGCGGTGCCCGGAGGTCACCTTGGAAGGGGGGGAGTACTGTCAGGATTCGAACCCGTGACCAGCCACATCCCAGGCAGTAGCCCTGCTTACTAGGCTACCGTCTTCTCTGGACATTCCTTCCTGAAACCTATTATGTAACCTTAGTCTTGCCAAGTCTTGCTCATCACCCTTGATTCCCCACACCTGGTACTTCCCTATATAAGTCCAGCCCCTTGCACTCTAGCTTGCTGATTATTGAGCTCCTTAGCCTTGATCAAGCTTCTCCTCATCTGCTGCTCTTGCTACTACTGAAGCCCACTGCTGACCAGGAATTGCCTACCGACTACTCTTCTGCTTTGTCCCTACTTACTGAACTGCTACCACCGTTGCCATCTGGATTGTCTGACCACGCTTATTGCTGCCTGCCCTGACCCACCGCCTGCCTACTGACTACGCCTCTGCCAGACTTCCTGCACTTACCACCTGCCTGCGGTCCTTGCCACTGGGCTCCACTCCTACCTCCAGCCAGCGGTCCTCTAACTCAGGTGAGCCCGTAGGATTGTTGCAGTCTGAACGGTTGGGGAGCCCGTTGCGGCTCGTCCTCCACGGGCGGCAAGTGGTCCCCGGAGGAATCCCAGCTGCATATCAACTGCTTGGAACTTCTGGAGGGCTACTTTGCGGTCAAGAGTTTCGCATTCCACAGGTCGAATTGTTGTATCCTGCTTCGCATGGACAACGTCTCGGCCGTGCGGTACATCAACCGCTTTGGGGGTACGAGATCCAAGATGTTGGCGGACATTGCGAAAGATTTTTGGCAATTCTGTCTCCAGAGGGGCGTCCTCCTTTTGGCGGAATATCTTCCGGGAGCCTCCAACTCCGTGGCGGATTGGAACTCAAGGCATCTGACGGACAGCAGCGACTGGACCTTACATCCGTTGGTTTTCCAAGTAATTTGGGACCTATGGGGCCCTTTGGACCTGGATCTGTTCGCATCCAGACTGAATCGACGGTTGCCACAGTTCTTCAGTTGGAAACCGGATCCGGAGGCTCTGGCCACGGATGCATTTCTGCGTTCCCCCCCGTTTGCCATGATTCCCAGAGTACTGTGGCAGACGGAGTCTCAGGCATCCACTCTGATGCTGCTGACTCCTTGGTGGCCGACCCAGTCTTGGTTTCCCCAGATTCTGGGGATGACCATAGATTATCCACGGATTTGTCCCGTTTTTCCGTCTCTTCTGCTGGACCCCATGGGGGACGCGCATCCATTAGTCTTGTCCGGTCAGTTGCGTCTAGTGGTCTGGTTGATCTCGGGATGCCGGTCTTTGGTATCTGCATTTCACGATCAGCTAGGGACCTCATGCGAGATGCGTGGGCTCCAGGTACCAAATCGGCTTACCGATCTGCTTGGGGATTATGGGTTCATTGGTGCTCGCAACAGCAGATGGATCCTATTCATGCCCCTGTGTCCGGAGTTTTAAATTTTTTGTCTGAGGCTTTTGACACTGGTAAGGCATATCGGACGATTAATGTGTATAGATCCGCAATTTCTGCTCATCACGCTCATGTAGACGGTGCGACTTTGGGTAAGCATCTGTTGGTGTGTCGTCTTTTGCGTGGCATTCGTTTTCAACGTCCCCCTGCTCCTAGGTACCATTCTACCTGGGACGTATCCCTGATTTTTCGGTTGTTTTCTTCTTGGGAGGATAATGAAGATTCATCTCTCGACTTTTTATTGTTCAAACTGACCATGTTGTTGTGTTTGATATCCATCAAACGTGTGTCGGATGTTCGAGCATTGGAGGTATCGGGGAGACAATTTACACCTGGGGGTGTGCTCTTCTCCATTGCTTGTCGGACGAAAACTGATCTGAGAACGGTATTCTATCCGAGTTTTACGGAACATCCTAAGTTGTGTGTAGTTAGGGGTCTTAAGACTTATGAACTTAGGACAGCTTAGGACAGATTCTGTTTCCCAACTTCTCATATCTTTCTGTACTCCGCACCGTCCGGTGTCTTCCCCAACGTTATCCAGGTGGATCCGTCTGACGATGATCCTTGCCGGGGTTGATGTCTCCATTTTTAAAGCCCATTCCTCTAGAGGAGCCATGGCTACCAAGGTGGCTCAGGCGGGAGTCTCTCTGTCTGACGTTATGAAAGCAGCAGACTGGTCTTCGGAAAATACGTTTCGCACGTTTTAGTTTCGACCTGAGACTCATGTTTCTATGTCAGTGTTATAGTGTTTTCATGTGTGATATAGTTGTTATGTACTTTGAACATGCATTTGATACGAGCCTCCTGTCTGCCATAACATTTTGGATTTTCCTAGTTATCGTCTGGGCATATATGACCAACTTTACATAAACCAACAACACTTGTTGGTGAGTGCTGCTTAATTCTTTGATTTTGCCGGTGGCGTTAAACAGGTTATCCGTGTTTTATCCGTGTTATAAATGTTCACGGACTTTCCATTAAGGGCTCATTCCCATGTTGCAAAATTGTACAAGAAAAATCTCGAGAAAATATGGTTTAACTATGAATTGCTAAGACTTTGTGGCAAGTGCAGGTAAAGCCAATAAAAACCGTGTAAAATGCGGTAAAATTGTGCGAAGTTATGAATTTTCTACAGATTTGAAGGAATTATTACACATTAGTGTTTACTGATCATTTAATCATAACAAGGTGCTGGTATATACGGTAGAACAAGCTCACACATCCCCCTCTGTATTCACTATATTCCCATCCCCCTCCGTATTCACTATATCCACAGTCACCTCTGTATTCACTATATTCACAGTCACCTCCGTATTCACTATATTCACAGTCACCTCCGTATTCACTATATTCACAGTCACCTCTGTATTCACTATATTCACAGTCACCTCCGTATTCACTATATTCACAGTCACCTCCGTATTCACTATATTCACAGTCACCTCTGTATTCACTATATTCACATTCACCTCCGTATTCACTATATTCACAGTCTCCTCCGTATTCACTATATTCCCATTCCCTTCCGTGTTCACTACTGCGGTTTCATCACATATGTTTTCGTGTTGAATTCACCAGATCCTGTCGTCTCCTCTTAATAGAGAGGTTGTTGGTGTTTTCATATGTTGCTCAGTCCAAGGTCACGGAGGTCGTCATCCATAGCGGCCAACACCGATGTCTTTAAAAACATAGAAAGGATAAAGCAGCTCAGCTGCAATAAATACAGTGATGTCCTGTGCGGCACCATCAGACAGCGATGCCGGCAACGTGTGTCTGAACTGAGGCCCATTCACCATCGGCGTCTGACATATTGTCCATTTCCCGGCCTATGTCTTGTACAGACGCTCCCTCTCCAGAGCCGCCATTGAGTCCATCTCTTCTGTCATAAACATGTAAGACGTGACGGCCTCCCGGAGGCCCAGGCTCACCGGACAGTCCTCATCGTTTAGGTTGGTGTCCTCTCTGAATAAGGCCGAGCTGGGGGATAGAAGAAAGACGGGGTTAATAATTTACTGGGCACAGAGCATTGTGTTCATTTACCCAATATTGGGGTGTGCAACCAATGCCGTAACATGGTGCCCAAAGTTTGTGACTACCACAATTCTTTTCTATAGCACGGTTCTAGGATTACGTTATGGATGAAATGGTTACTCGGTAATTCTATTTTGGTATTTGTTGACCACTGTGGAGTGTGTGGGAGATTAGCTCAGTAGAACCAGTCAAATAGCTGCAAAAGAGCAGTCAGCGACGGGGACATACAAGTAACCTATAAACAGGGCTTTTCCTGTCTATATTTCTTAGTAACAATATATAAACCCTTCACACTCAGGTATAAACACAAAATCCTGCTTGTCCAGCACTACTGATACATATGGAACGTCTCTGCCTATACAAGGGGCTGACTACCAGCCACCCTACAAAGAAGACCACAATTATAAACCATTGTCACAAAGTCTCCTTATGAGGCTGCAAACCTGTGAATTCAAACTCTTATCAGGACCGCAGGTCCCTCACAGCCTCACTTGAGAATTACCCTCACCTAGTCTTAAAAGGGTACTCTGGGGAAATAAACTTATACCCTATCCAAAGGACAGGAAATAAGTGTCTGACCATTGGGACCTCCTCACAATCTCCTGTCCGTGGTCCAGCACTCACCAGTCCCCAAAGTGTTCCGGCCCCCTCCTTCGGAGAGGAGCAGGAGTAACAGTCTGCTTGGTCAACCACCAGCTGAGATGGTGTCCTGTCTCAGCCGGTGATTGGCTATCACATGAACGCGTCTCCAAAGGTGAGGGCCGGAGCACTCAGGGGAGAAGCACCTGAACTGGGCCCGAGCAGTCAGACCCCCCCACAATCAAACACTTATGCCTTAACCTGTGGATAGGGGATACATTTTTCCCCCCAGAGTAACCCTTTGAAGCTCAGTGAAAAGCTGTCTTCAGCACCTGTGCTGACCCGGCATAGCCTGAAAACATGGACTGAACCCAGGAAGGGGATGAAATGCCCTATCACCAAACCTGCATTTCATCCCACAAAAAGCAGGATGTGTCCTGTAGGATAATGTACCCAGTATTATTACGAATATCAACCAAATATATAACGAGAAGTTCAGGGACCATATAAAAGGACAAGACCACAGCCTAATGTAAGCCACATTGCCTTACACAAGTGTCCGCACACACTGCGACTACAGCAGCACAACATCCCCGGAGCACCCTTTCCACCTCACACACTGCAGATCGGTCGTAGATATTAGTGACTCTTCCCATTCATCTACTTTCTGTGGAAACAACTAAATTCACATGAATGGTCTGATCTTCAGACACGGAAATTTCTGGGTGTGAGTGAAATTTCAGAAGTTGACCTAGAATTCTGTCTCTATCCCCATAAACCTGGAGCAAGATGGACCTTTACAGATCTGTTCCTCCTTGTGGGAACCACCATGGGGTACCTAGTGGTGAAGGAACTGTCCAAATGATGTGCTTTTAGGACCCCACTTCCTTTTATCTGTCCCGTCACTGGAAATGCAGCACGTTCTGATAGGGTTGGAGGATGGGGATCGATGGGGTCTGCAGTTTACCTATCTAGATCTCTCCAGTTCAGAGTTGTCTTCCTAACAATGATGGGTTCAGAGGTCACAGCAGCAGGAGGGACAACTCCTTGTACGATACACGGCTCCTTTAAGATGCAGCAAATTCCGTCCGCCATTTCTAAAGAGGGGAAAAAATAAAATGGTGATTGAGGAGGAGCTAACTGAATGGTCTCCATGTGTTATGGGTCATGGAAGACAAAAAAAACATTTGAATGGTCTCTAAAACGTTTGACCTGTCTCTACAAAATGCCAAAAGTTTTTTTTATATTAAAGCCCATTTAAGATTTGTGAGGTTTTGTTACCCCATACATCCCTATATTTTTACGGGGTCTTACCAGAGTAGTAGTCCACCATATCCTGGAGTGTGGGGAAGGTCAGACGAGGAGAAATATAATACCAGCCGTTCTCCAGACGATTAATACGATAATGCTTGATGGTATCCAGTGTCGCTTGATTTGATTTCCGGACTGATAAACTATAAGACCCTGTAATAAAAAAAATTATGTATATAAATGGGGGAGCGGTAACACCCTGTAATAGAAGTGTATGATATATAAATGGGGGAGCGGTAACACCCTATAAGAGAAGTGTATGATATATAAATGGGGAGGGGTAACACCCTATAATAGAAGTGTATGATATATAAATGGGGGAGCGGTAACACCCTGTAATAGAAGTGTATGATATATAAATGGGGGAGCGGTAACACCCTGTAATAGAAGTGTATGATATATAAATGGGGGAGCGGTAACACCATGTAATAGAAGTGTATGATATATAAATGGGGGAGCGGTAACACCCTATAATAGAAGTGTATGATATATAAATGGGGGAGCGGTAACACCCTATAATAGAAGTGTATGATATATAAATGGAGGAGCGGTAACACCCTGTAATAGAAGTGTATGATATATAAATGGGGGAGCGGTAACACCCTGTAATAGAAGTGTATGATATATAAATGGGGGAGCGGTAACACCCTGTAATAGAAGTGTATGATATATAAATGGGGGAGCGGTAACACCCTGTAATAGAAGTGTATGATATATAAATGGGGGAGCGGTAACACCCTATAATAGAAGTGTATGATATATAAATAGAGGAGCGGTAACACCCTATAATAGAAGTGTATGATATATAAATGGAGGAGCGGTAACACCCTGTAATAGAAGTGTATGATAGATAAATGGGGGAGCGGTAACACCCTGTAATAGAAGTGTATGATATATAAATGGGGGAGCAGTAACACCCTGTAATAGAAGTGTATGATATATAAATGGGGGAGCGGTAACACCCTGTAATAGAAGTGTATGATATATAAATGGGGGAGCAGTAACACCCTGTAATAGAAGTGTATGATATATAAATGGGGGAGGGGTAACATGCTGTAATAGAAGTGTATGATATATAAATAGGGGAGCGGTAACACCCTGTAATAGAAGTGTATGATATATAAATGGGGGAGGGGTAACACCATATAATAGAAGTGTATGATATATAAATAGGGGAGCAGTAACACCCTGTAATAGAAGTGTATGATATATAAATGGGGGAGCGGTAACACCCTATAATAGAAGTGTATGATATATAAATGGGGGAGCGGTAACACCCTATAATAGAAGTGTATGATATATAAATGGGGGAGCGGTAACACCCTGTAATAGAAGGGTATGATATATAAATTGGGAGCGGTAACACCCTGTAATAGAAGTGTATGATATATAAATGGGGGAGCAGTAACACCCTGTAATAGAAGTGTATGATATATAAATGGGGGAGCGGTAACACCCTGTAATAGAAGGGTATGATATATAAACGGGGGAGCGGTAACACCCTATAATAGAAGTGTATGATATATAAATGGGGGAGGGGTAACACCCTGTAATAGAAGTGTATGATATATAAATGGGGGAGGGGTAACACCCTGTAATAGAAGTGTATGATATATAAATGGGGGAGCGGTAACACCCTATAATAGAAGTGTATGATATATAAATGGGGGAGCGGTAACACCCTATAATAGAAGTGTATGATATATAAATGGGGGAGCAGTAACACCCTATAATAGAAGTGTATGATATATAAATGGGGGAGGGGTAACACCATATAATAGAAGTGTATGATATATAAATGGAGGAGCGGTAACACCCTGTAATAGAAGTGTATGATATATAAATGGGGGAGCGGTAACACCCTGTAATAGAAGTGTATGATATATAAATGGGGGAGCAGTAACACCCTATAATAGAAGTGTATGATATATAAATGGGGGAGCGGTAACACCCTATAATAGAAGTGTATGATATATAAATGGAGGAGCGGTAACACCCTGTAATAGAAGTGTATGATATATAAATGGGGGAGCGGTAACACCCTGTAATAGAAGTGTATGATATATAAATGGGGGAGCGGTAACACCATGTAATAGAAGTGTATGATATATAAATGGGGGAGCGGTAACACCCTATAATAGAAGTGTATGATATATAAATGGAGGAGCGGTAACACCCTGTAATAGAAGGGTATGATATATAAATTGGGAGCGGTAACACCCTATAATAGAAGTGTATGATATATAAATGGGGGAGCGGTAACACCCTGTAATAGAAGTGTATGATATATAAACGGGGGAGCGGTAACACCCTATAAGAGAAGTGTATGATATATAAATGGGGGAGCGGTAACACCCTGTAATAGAAGTGTATGATATATAAATGGGGGAGCGGTAACACCCTGTAATAGAAGTGTATGATATATAAACGGGGGAGCGGTAACACCCTATAATAGGAGTGTATGATATATAAATGGGGGAGCGGTAACACCCTGTAATAGAAGTGTATGATATATAAATGGGGGAGCGGTAACACCCTATAATAGAAGTGTATGATATATAAATGGGGGAGCGGTAACACCCTGTAATAGAAGTGTATGATATATAAATGGGGGAGCAGTAACGCCCTATAATAGAAGTGTATGATATATAAATAGGGGAGCGGTAACACCCTGTAATAAAAGTGTATGATATATAAATGGGGGAGCAGTAACACCCTGTTATAGAAGTGTATGATATATAAATGGGGGAGGGGTAACACCATATAATAGAAGTGTATGATATATAAATGGAGGAGAGGTAACACCCTATAATAGAAGTGTATGATATATATAAGGGGAGCAGTAACACCCTGTAATAGAAGTGTATGATATATAAATGGGAGAGGGGTAACACCCTGTAATAGAAGTGTATGATATATAAATGGGGGAGCGGTAACAACCTATAATAGAAGTGTATGATATATAAATGGGGGAGCGGTAACACCCTGTAATAGAAGTGTATGATATATAAATGGGGGAGCGGTAACACCCTGTAATAGAAGTGTATGATATATAAATGGGGGAGCGGTAACACCCTGTAATAGAAGTGTATGATATATAAATGGGGGAGCGGTAACACCCTATAATAGAAGTGTATGATATGTAAATGGGGGAGCGGTAACACCCTGTAATAGAAGTGTATGATATATAAATGGGGGAGCAGTAACACCCTGTAATAGAAGTGTATGATATATAAATGGGGGAGCGGTAACACCCTATAATAGAAGTGTATGATATGTAAATGGGGGAGCGGTAACACCCTGTAATAGAAGTGTATGATATATAAATGGGGGAGCAGTAACACCCTGTAATAGAAGTGTATGATATATAAATGGGGGAGCAGTAACACCCTGTAATAGAAGTGTATGATATATAAATGGGGGAGCGGTAACACCCTATAATAGAAGTGTATGATATATAAATGGGGGAGCGGTAACACCCTATAATAGAAGTGTATGATATATAAATGGGGGAGCGGTAACACCCTATAATAGAAGTGTATGATATATAAATAGGGGAGCGGTAACACCCTGTAATAAAAGTGTATGATATATAAATGGGGGAGCAGTAACACCCTGTAATAGAAGTGTATGATATATAAATGGGGGAGCGGTAACACCCTGTAATAGAAGTGTATGATATATAAATGGGGGAGCGGTAACACCCTGTAATAGAAGTGTATGATATATAAATGGGGGAGCGGTAACACCCTGTAATAGAAGTGTATGATATATAAATGGGGGAGCAGTAACACCCTGTAATAGAAGTGTATGATATATAAATGGGGGAGCGGTAACACCCTGTAATAGAAGTGTATGATATATAAATGGGGGAGCGGTAACACCCTATAATAGAAGTGTATGATATATAAATGGGGGAGCGGTAACACCCTGTAATAGAGGTGTATGATATATAAATGGGGGAGCGGTAACACCCTATAATAGAGGTGTATGATATATAAATGGGGGAGCGGTAACACCCTATAATAGAAGTGTATGATATATAAATGGGGGAGCGGTAACACCCTATAATAGAAGTGTATGATATATAAATGGGGGAGCGGTAACACCCTATAATAGAAGTGTATGATATATAAATTGGGAGCGGTAACACCCTATAATAGAAGTGTATGATATATAAATGGGGGAGCAGTAACACCCTGTAATAGAAGTGTATGATATATAAATGGGGGAGCGGTAACACCCTATAATAGAAGTGTATGATATATAAATGGGGGAGGGGTAACATGCTGTAATAGAAGTGTATGATATATAAATAGGGGAGCGGTAACACCCTGTAATAGAAGTGTATGATATATAAATGGGGGAGCGGTAACACCCTATAATAGAAGTGTATGATATATAAATGGGGGAGCGGTAACACCCTATA